>NC_058127.1:5566944-5826944 GCF_914725855.1 Thunnus albacares | reverse complement strand
TTCAGGCTGCAGGCTTCAATTTCCAGCTGGCCTGTGCACCTGGAGCCTGCCCCCTGACAATGACTGACAGCTCTGATTAGCAAGAGAGGCAAGGACTAAAGTCTCTACATCAGGGGTACACAAATACAAGCCTTAGAGGTCACTTAATAAATTTCCACTGCATCAAAGGTCCTGTAAGGGTTCAGTACATGATGATATTTCAATACAAAAACTGCAGAGTTCTGTACATGAACAACATCTTTGTATTAATGGGAGAAGTGACCACTTCATTGCCCTTAAATTTAGCATAAAAAGGTGTGATGGCCAGGTGGAGACATTGGTATAAGTGTTCATTAATGAGTCCTTTACTGTATTCACTGTTTAAAATGTTTTATTTTACAGTTATTCTGCTGGAGGTTTGATATGACGACTTCTACTGGTTCAGTTCTGTGATTCTTACCTTAATGTTTTTGGGATAGTTTTGTTTAAAACAGGCATGTTTGGTGTCATAGTGGCATTTTGTATTCCCACTCTTCATTATGTTTTATTGCAAGTCAAGCACAATGGTCCTGTACTTTCAACCGGCAAAAATGAACACGTATTTCTCAGTTCAGTCATCCTTAAATGCATGTTTTTCACTGTCAACCTTCCTTTTTTTGTATTGGCTAGTTCGGAACAAGTCATTTCACTTTATCAACCTCCAACATCTGACAACCACCTTGCTAACTGTGGCGACTAGCAGGCAGCTGAATGATGAAAGCCAAAGTGTGACATGTGACACTCAAAAGTGGTCCAGGTCAGGTCAGAGTCCACCTATTATGGACATCCTATTATGTATGTATGTACTACACACTGGTCACCTAATATACAGTAGTATACATATGAACAGAGAATAATGATCTGTATTTCTGAAATCGTGGACAAACCATTAAATGTTCAACTTCTTACCAGTTTATGGGGGTTCACTTGGGACCAAACTGACAGTCATGTCTGAGGATGATTGACAGCTGTTAATAGATGTTTTGGGGTCAGACAGTTTCATTTCACAACTTCTGAACTATTAATGTTTCCATGACAACATCTCATGGACAAGGTTGGTGGGGGGTAACAGATTACACGTCATGGATTACAGTCACTGGATTTAAACTTTAGCTGACAACTCACAAGTCATAGACGTGAGCAGTGATGGAAGAAAGTATTGAGATGCTTTACTTAAAGCATAATTTTATAATAAGGATGTATAAAGTGTCAGTGTGTAATGTGTTGGTTGTGGCTCGTAGTGATGAACCTACAGATAGTTATCAGCAATTCTGCAGTTTCTCTCAGCTTTATGGAGCTTTATAACGAGTTTCAGCTCATTGTTTAGCTGTCCAGCTGCAACTTTAACTTTTTGGAGTTGGTGGAGACCAAAAACAGAGCTAAAAGAGAGTGAATATTGGACTTACATTCACCAGATGGACAGAAATACGACTCCAAATGAATGATAATGTTGCTCTGTAACTGCTGGATGTGGAAATAAGCAACTGTTTGCTAACAAGATCAACATATCAACTTAAAAAGTGATGATATGCAGCCCTGTCTCCTATAAATTACATTTATTTACTACTAAATTGTTTTCCCAATTATGTTACATGGACAGGCGTAATCGTTGACTGGATTATGTTCATATTGATCTGCAAGATCAGATAATTGGGTGGAAAAAAGGAGCAATGTTGTCACTGAACATTTCACTCATGTGTTTAATATCAACATTTTTACAACTTGCCAAATACGTCAAGTAACATTTTCTTATTATCTTGAGAGAGAAAACACATTTGCTGTTGAAATTTTGTTGTACATCAATGTAATTTCTAGCACCACAAATCGATTAATCAAGACATTAATCAACATATTAATCGATAACGAAATGAATCGTTAGTTGCAGCCCTAAAGTGTTAAATATAACATATTCTTGATTTGTTATTACAGATAATTAGCTTTTACTGATATTACTGCAGTAAAGTAAAGCTAATTTTAAGTATGTTATACATGTGTGGTGTGTTAATCAATAATAATACATAATATTTTATGAACTGATCATATGTTTTGTTTGGAAAACCTGAAGCTGCGCAGTAAGTAATAAATACAACTGTGTATAAATGTAGAGGAGTGAAAAATACGATCATTTCCTCTGAAATTCAGTTAACGTGGATGTTTTATCATTTTATTTGATAATAGTCAGTAAAGAGAGTGTATAATGATATATAACAGTGATTTCCTGCCGGTTTCAAACCAGCAACGTTGCAGCATCGCTATGAAACGCAGCTGTGATTCTGCTTTTGGATTTTTGGAAAATATTTTTCCATCACCTGTAGCTCCTGGAATCTGTTTTCTGACAGACAGAGAGAGAGAGAAAGAGAGAGAGAGAGAGAGAGAGGTAGAGAGAGAGCTTGCTTCCACTCCTCTTTCCCGCCGCAGCAGTCGCCGCTGTCATCAGGATGGGTCGCGCGGAGGAGCAGCAGCAGCAGCATCAGCACCACAAGCAGAAGCGTCGCGAGCCGCTCCGTCTCCGTCCAGGTGGCGCGAGGAGGACGAGCTGATCCAAGAAGAAGATAGAGGAGGAGGAGGAGGAGGACGAGGAGGAGGAGGAGGAGACAGGAGAAAGACGGAGGTGGAAATCCCGCGAGAAACGTAGAGACAGACAGACCGACAGATACACGCAGAGAGCCGAGAGAAAGAGAGAGAAGCCGCTGCACGTGAGGTGCGCGAGACCCCCGGGGAGAAGGGACTAATCGTTAATTTGGAGGAGAGCGGCGGTTATTTTTGTTTTTTTTTTCCCCCCACAGACGGAGAAAGAGGGTCTCCAAAAAAAGGTAAGAAAACCTCCTCAAACACCGACTGTTTTCTCTTTCTTTTGGTTTTCGAAACGGATTAAAACCGCAAACTGCGCGGATTAACACCTGTAAGCATCCATAATTGATTAATTAACTACAACTGTGGCCGTTAAAATGTAGCTGAGACGCGGGTTGAACAGCAGAACTGGACGGCTTAGAGCTCGGCTGTACTACCTGTAATCATGTTAACCCCGCTTTTTTTTTCCAAAATAAAAATTAAATAAAACAAATAAACGTCAGCAGAGAAGAAGCTAATAAAGCTGCTTTGTGGTGATTCACATTATTTTAAGAAGCACTTTGGTGCCTTTTTTTGTTTTTTATCTTCTACTTAAATCTGTCTCAACTGCTCGGGTTTATTTCTGCAATTCCCCTCAGATATGATTCAACCCAAAGAAAGATTAAATTTGTTCTGTATTACTGCGATATTATAAGAAATGTTCCCTCCAGCCCTCCCACATGTCCTGACTGTATATTACACCTTCGTTATCACTTGAGCTGGATGCACTGACTGAACTGCTTTTATTCCTACGTGATGATAAGCTATCTGGACATGCTGTTTATCCCAATTTCTTTTTTTTTTGCGAATTCTAGCTGGGATTTAATGTTGGAGACTTGATGCTGGTTTTTGTTGCTGTAGATGTGTTGAAGCTGCTCTGCAGGTTGTGTGTGTGTGTGTGTGAGAGAGAGAGAGAGAGTGAGAGAGAAAGAGAGAGAGAGAGAGATAGGGTTTGGCTGGGAGATGCTTTGGGTGACTGGTGGGTGGTTTATGTATCCTGACTCTATTGACTAATGCTGGGAAGAGAGGGGGTGCAGAGAGAGTGTGCGTGCGTGTGTGCGCGCGCGTGTGTGTGAGAGTGTGAGTGAGAGAGTGAGAGAGAGAGAGAGAGAGAGAGAGAGAGAGAGGCGGGCTGCAGAGTTTGTGTGGGTCTCTGTAGGCTCTGCTCTTTGCGCATGAGATGGAGGTTGTGCAGTTTTTTTGCGCGCGCGTGTGTGCATGTGTGTGTGTGTGCATGTGTGAGTGTGAGAGAGAAGGAGCGACGCTGCAGTTTTCCTGTGTTTATATACAGACGTGTGTGTGTGTGTGTGTGCCTGTGCTTTGTTTTATGTGTGCGCGTGCACGTCCCCCCAAAGGGTTTTCCCCTGCATATTAAACCCTTAGTCAGCCCTCTCAAGTGTTTCCCGCTGTCCACCTGAAGGAAAGTACACACTCCTTTAAATGTCAGGCAACACATTTAAGTTTCTGCTGCTGCAACACACACACACACACACACACACACACACACACATATATATATATATAGCCTACATGCACACACACACACATTCACAGCCTCAGCAGCACAGACGGCATCTCCAAAACTGTACATCCAGCAGCGGATGAACAATAATTGTGCCTAATTGTATCTGGAGGTTTTAGTTTAATTATGAAACATCAGCTCAGCAACTTTTCCAAAGACTTTAATTTGTGCCTCCCTGCTTCTGTTTGTGTGAAAGATGAGCGTTAATATGAGCTAACAAAAGGACGGTAAACTGATTCTGATCCCACTAATTATCAGAAGTAATTATATTGTTGCAGAGTAATTATAATGTTTTTGTCATTGTTGGGTTAGCTTGAAGCTTGCGGGGGGGAAACCACTGTAGCTCAGGTCTGTGAGAGTCAGTTAAAAACTTAACGGGTGAGTTTTTGTAGGAATTAAAAACAATTTAAACTAGTTCTATTAAATATATCAGTATTTATTGATCATTTATCAAGCAAAAATGCAAGAATTTGCTGCTTTTCTCTATTTTATAGCATCATAAGTTGAACATTTTTGGGTTTTGGAGTGTTGATCACCATTTTTCATTATTTTCTGACATATTTCAGACTCAACAGGCAGTTAATTGAAAGAAAAAAAGTCGATAGATGAGTCGATAATGAAAATAATTAGTCGCATTAGTCCAAACACTGACTAATGAGAACCCACAACAAATCATCACAACATTCACGACTGATGGAACCAGACTAGGACTCAATAAGTTGATCCACCTTTATATTTTTTGACACTTAACGCTTCCCGAGAGATAAAACGTCAGGTTGTTTTTTTATCTTTCTGAGCTGTGATGTTTGTCTTGATGGTGCTGATTGCGTAACAGATCACACTTCAGTTCCTTTCCTCTCATTTTCTTCCGGTGCTCCGTCCAAACGTTACCTCAGCGGCTGCAGAGATGAATGCATTTGAAATATGCAGCTTAAATGCAGGCACGTTTGCATGACTTCTTCCGCCTAAAGCACACAATAAATAATAAAGGTTCCACAGTTTATTTATACGGCGCCGTTCAAAACAGTGCTGCAACTTTCCGACGCATATGATTCAGTGAAATAGTCAACAAAAGTGCAGGAACAAGTGATGAAACAAAATATAACTGGAGAAGTAAAAGAAGAGGAATGAAAGGCACTTTTAAGAAAGAGCTTTAATACGAATGTTTGTTTAAAGAAGGGATTTAAAAGAAGTGGCTTAGCTCTGCCGAGTGCAGAGACGAGGAAGAGTTTCACACTAAGACGGATCCCAGACACAAGAGGGAAAAAAAAACCTCGGAATAATGGATTTATTTAAATCTGTCTGTAGTCATTTAAAATGCTGTAGACCGGTCTGCAGTGTGTGAACTGTTTGGATGGGAAGTGTCAGCACTGAGCAGCGTCTGTACATCTGCAAGTCTTTGCATCATTGCGCCGTTGGACATTATAAGCAGATGGCTGCGGCGTCACTGTTGATCTGGAATATAGACATGAGGAATAAGAACACCTGGAGCCCAGTGTGTGTTGTGCAGTTTGTTTGTTTATTTGTGGTGCGCTGGATACGGTTGGTCTTCACGCCTAAACAACAAAACAGGTCATCTGTCAATGACTTTAAATTGACCCATATAACTGTTTGTACGGTTAACATCTGCTCAAAGATGCTCTTGTAAACAAAATAGGGCTGCAACTAACGATTATTTTCATTATCGATTAATATGCCGATTATCCAACGCCCTCTAGCTCCTCCTGGGGGGATCCCAGGGCGTTCCCGGGCCAGAAGAGATACGCAGTCTACTTATCGTGTTCTGGGTCTGCCCCGGGTTCTCCTAACAGTTGGATGTGCCTGGAACACCTCCAGAGGGAGGGAGGTGTCCTAACCAGATGCCCAAACCACCTCAGCTGGCTCCTTTCGATGCGAAGGAGCAGCGATTCCTCTCCGCATGTGTGAGCTCTTCCTCCTATCTCTAAGGATGAGCCCACACACGCTCTGCTTGATCTCATTCTTTCAGTCACTACTCAAAGCTCCTGACCACAAGTAAGGGCTTGGACGTAGAGCGACTGCTTAATTGAGAGCTTTTCCTTCTGGTTCAGCTCTTTCTTCACCACATCGGTCCGGTACAACGCCCGCATTACTGCTGATGCCGCACCGATCCGCCTGTCAGCCTCACGCTCCATCTTACCCTCACTAGTGAACAAAACCCTGATATACAGCAACTCACTCCCAATCCAGAGGGAGCAGGCCACCCTTTTCCAGCAGAGAGAAACTGGTAAACTGTAAACAGGTTCAGCCAATTATTTCCTCAGTTAATCAATCAATCGTTTTGTGTATAGAATATAAGAAAATAGTGAAAAATGCTCGTTATAATTTCTTAGAACCAAAGATGACGTCTTAAAATGCCAATCAACAGAACAAAATCCAGACATATTTATATTTATTATCATAAATGACACAAAAAGCTTAAAACCATTATACCATTATACCAATATAACCATTATATGATTATCAAAATGGTTGCTGATCAGTCTTCTGGTCTAAAACAAAGTGATGTTTACAGTTATTGTTTCTCATTAAAAGACACTGTGTATTCTTGAGGCCTGGCAAATATGTTAGATGCATTTTTGTCCTCATAAAACATTTTCAAAGCTGATTTTTTGAATATTTTAAGTCATGCATTGTTTACAGTGCATGTTTTACAGCTTACAGTCTTTTTTTTTAAGTGTTGTATCAGTAGAACAACATGAAACAGGCTGCAAGAATCTGTATCATGTAGCTTGTGTGCTGTTCATGATATGAACAAAACAGGGAAACCAGTCGTAGGAACATTGCTCCATAGTGGTGAAAAACTCGACAAGGTATCTTAAAGTTTAAGCACAAAAGCTAAAAGATCAGGGTCGTTGGTTGAAAGAAGGACTACTTGTTTTAGGTTAGAGATCGATTGTGGTTTTGGTTAGAAGAAGCCAACACTGGTTGTTGTTCGGAGGCTGGATACGAGCTGCATCAAAGATGTTTTGCTGTGCAACAGTAACGACATGATGCTTTATATTGAAAAGTCAATATGCGTACGACCACAAGAGGATGCATGTCTGATGAATGTAAACATAACATGTTTTTCTAGTGAGGACAGTCTCCTCTGAAAAGCTTCTGATTTCATTCCTGCAATATGAAAAAAATCTTTACTTACATGGAATATAAAAAAAAAAACTGGTGATGTTTGATTTGTTGGGTATTTTTCGGTTTTAGGAGATAATTTTCTTTTTCTCCACACGTTTCGCCTCACGTTTTTATTGGAAAAATTTCTGTGCAGTACACAAGAGAACCTTGTTAATTGTAAACCGTCAGCATGTTTTTTGGAAACACAACAGCTTTCGGGGGCATACAGAGACAGAAAATCTGCGTGAAAATCAATTTAAACAGATTTAATCCTTTCAAGGACACAGTATGATGGTGAAGAAGACAACTGCATGAAGTTCAAATGTGTCAGACAGTGATAACAGCACCTATATGACCAAATCAATTACATACACTTAATTATATGGTGTATACCATGAAGGAGAACTCATGTACTCAACTAAAAGTAATTTTAAAAGCATTTATTTACGGTAATAGTCATATGATCATCCATATAATAATAATAATATAGCCATAAAGCCACTCAGGAAACAGTCATAGGCTTCAAATGGGGTTTGGATAGATTTCAGATTGCAGGTTTTTGGACACATGCTGTTTATGTCCTTTTCTATACCAAATTGAAATGACCTCATGTAGTGGTTAATTCTTGTAAATGTGTTTTGTTATTAGCTCCAAGATGTTATCTGTTTGAAAAATGTATTCTTTCTGGAAATATTGGACATGTTGGAGAGGGAACCTAGATACACTTAGATGCTTCCTGGTTGTCATGAAAAAGCTTTTACATATCAACCTTAGATTTGGTGAACTTGCAAACAAGAAGTGTTTGAACCATAAAAAGAATACGTGAATGTTTATTTTTTCAGTGAAAAGTGCATATGCACTCTCCAATATTTTCATGCAGAGTAATACATCTGTAATATTCAGTAATATATGTTTATACATTTAATGGTACACGACAGTTTAAGCCATTAAACATGTTGATACAATGTTCATCTGAAATGATTAAGCACTAATGTTTCACACCAACATGGCTACTGCAGAGAGAAGTTAATCATTTACATCATTGTCTGGTTAAAGCCTCTAAAATGATTTCTGCTTTTCTCAGTTTTATATAAATTAGAGCTGCAACAGTTAGTTGACTGTCAGAAGATTTATCAGCAAGCAACTATTTTGATAATCAAATAATCGATTTTAGTCATTTTTGAAGCAAATATGCCCCCAAAATTGCTGCTTTTAGCTCCTCAGATGTGATGATTTAATGCTTCTCTTCATCACACATGATAGTAAACTGAATATCTTTGGGGTTTTTAGACTGTTAATCGGACAAAATGAGACATTTAGAGACATAACCATTGACTCTGGGAAATAATAACGTGCATTTTCACTATTTTCTGACATTTTGTAGTCCAAAAAACTAATTGATTATTCAAGAAAAATAACTGGCAGATTAATTGATAATGAAAGTAATTATCAGCTGCAGCCCTAATGTCATTTTTGGAGTGTTGATAACACAAAAAAGGCATTTTAAAATTTTATCGTTATATACGTTGTTATGTAAACTAAGCTAATCAACACATGACTCAAAAAATGCACTCGCTATTACGGTGCCGCTATTGTTGACTTTGTGGTGCAGCTGTTTTACCACCATGAGGAGTGTTAGTCGTGGGTTAACAGTTGTGTGAACAGTAGCTGGTTTTGCGCTGACAGAGAAAGAGAAAGTTTAAAACCCTTTTTTTTCTTTTTTTTCGGTTTGCGATATTTTGCTCGTCTCTGACCTGAGTGGGCGAGGATTTTTTTTTTTCCTATCACAGGCCTCTCTCTCTCTCTCTCTCTCTCTCTCTCCCTCTCTCTCTCCTTTCTTCCTCCTCCACTCATTTTTTATATTTTCCGGATAGATGGATGGAGAGAGAGGTGCTCGGCTTGTGATTGTTTTGTGCAGCAGAGTGAGACGCAGGCAGTGCACTTCATCCCACTGTGAACTCTCCTCTCTTTATTTTCCTCCATTTTTTTCCCTCCTTTTCTTTTTCATCACTCACTGATTATCCTTTTTCCCATAAACCCTCCCTCCATCATCTCGCTCCGTCGTTCCCCTCTCTCTCTCCTCCTCTCTTGGTAACTCCTTTTTTTTTTTTTTACTTTATTATTTTATTATTCTAATATCTTTCCTTCTTGCCGTTTCCTTCCTCCTCTTCTTCTCCTCGTTCTCCACTCGACGCCCAACTCATGACGTCGAGAGTCTCGTCCTTCTCGTGCAGCCTCCTTCTCTTTTCCTCTCGTCTCTCTCTCTCTCTCTTCTTGATTTTTCTATTTTTGATTCCACCTCTTGTAATATCTCCTCCTCCTCCGTCGTCCCCTGCCTCCCCTCCTCTCTCCTCGTTCTTCTCTCCTACTCTTCCTCCTCTCCTCGTCGTCTCCTCTGGTTTTTTTTCTCACCTGCTATGACCTCATCACTGTCACAATCCGTCCCTCATTCTTCTCATTCATATGACAGATACGCCGCTGTTTTATCCTCTTGTTCCCTCCTCTCTCATTTCCGGGTTCTCTTGTTTCCTCTCCTTCTTTTCTCCTCTTTTCCTCCTCTCTCCGTGTGTCCACTCCTCTCCTCTTATTTACCCTCCCTCTCGTTTTCTCTCTTTTATTTCCTCTCATCTCCTCTTATTACTTTCATTTCCTGTCCTCTTGTTTCCTCACTTCTTGTTTCTTCTCCTCACCATGTTTCCTCTCCTCTTCTTTCCTCCTCTCCCCTCTTCTCTTCTTATTTCCTCTCTCTTGTCTTGGTACCTCTCCTCTCCTTTCCTCTCATCTCCTCTCATTTCCTCTCATTTCTTCTCCTCTGCTATCCTCTTCTCTCCTTTCCTTTCCTCTCTTCTCCTCATCTCCTCTCTCGTCTTGTTTCCTCTCCTCTCTTCTCTTCTCGTTATTCCCTCGCTCCTCTCTTGTCTCCTCTCCTCTCCTCCTCTCGTCGATAATAACAGTCACAATGACCCTCTCAGGATCCAATTGAAAGGCAAATGATTGCAACCTGTACCACAACAGATTGCTTCAGTCTCACACACACACACACACACACACACACAAATATATACACTCTACATTCATATGTGCGAGCACACATTTAAACGTAAACACACGTTTACACACACGAGTGAGTGTGAAGTAAAGCGTGATGAGAGCCGCTCGTCCGACATGTGAACATATGGACACAGATGCATTTATCTCAGTGTTAGCTGGACAAACATGATGCGCACACACACACACACACACACACACACACACACACACACACACACACACAGAGTTAATGCAGTTGTTTTGATAGCACAGGAAGCGGTAGTTGTATTAATCAGCTCTGAGTGACATAATTGATCACTCTGAACACACACACACACATACAGACACACACAGACAAACACATGCTGTAGTTTTTCCACATTGCTTTTCCTCTCTCATACATACTTTATTAGCAGCACACACACAAACACACAAACACACACACACACACAGCTGGTAGAAGTCTTTTTAATCAGCGAGTAGAATGACATCATCTCCAGTCCTTTCCAAACAGCAGCATCAACATGATCCCTTTAGAAGATGCAGCTAATGAGCCCGAGGACACACACACACACACACACACACAGCGATAGTCACTGACACATATGTAGATTCTCACAGGCATACGCCGCTCATGACGGGATAGTAACAAACAAACAAACACACACATTGACAAAAGACCTCAGAGAACTACTTAAGTTAAGACTGTCGTTCTTGAGAATCCTTCTGATTAAATGTACAACATGCATCCATGACGATACGCAACATCTGTGAAACCTTCAGCTTCTCTCTTTTTGTCTCACCAGCAGGCCAAAAAAATCCAGTCATGCTTAGAAATGTGTGTGATGTGTCACAGTTTCAGTCAGTTAAAGAAGTGTAAATAACAATAACAGACTCTCACCAGACGACAATAAAAGAAATGTGCTGAAATAGAGAGCACAGTAATTAGATAATCAGAGTGAAAGTAAATACACAAAACAGGGAACGGGAAGGTAAAAAAGGAAACTTTTGACTGGTACTCTTTATAGAATAAGACTAAAATAAAACTCATTTAAACAAACTCAAGTTCAGAAATAATCTCGAGCCAAGAAGCCACGAAACTCAGCATCACACCAGACGTGATGTCAGACGTAAGTTCACTGATCATACTGTCGACATTTCCGTCCCAGCGCCTCGTCCTGATTCACACCGGAGTCATCTCTGCCGTTGTTGTTGCCTGGAAACATCGGCTAATTAAACATTTTTATCAGGAAACATCAGGGACATCAGGATGTCTTCCTGATTTAAACGTGCTGCTGCGGCCTTTTACTGGAACATAACTGTTAGCAGATCCAGTTTTAAAGAATGAAGACGATGTCCTGCAAAATTAGCAATTAGCAGATTAGCAATCATGCATGTGCTGGTTTTTTTCACTTTTAGTCTCGCCTGCTTGTCACCAATCAAACTACGAGCATTGTTCTACAAAGAGGGACACTACGGGATGACCTCAACGTCGCCAGTACTTCCTGTGTGCAGGCAATTAATGAGCTAATGGTTTCCCAACACAAAAAGCTAAGTTTTGGCAATTATTGATTAGGAACAATTATATTTCTTCTACGGGTTGTTTTACGGATGTTTTTGAAGGTTTTATGGATATCACAGCGGTTTCGATTCCTGCAAATGACACTAATGGACTTCCGTAAATCCTCCTCCTTTTCCCCTCGGTGATGTGTGTCATTATAGAAATCCCAATTATCAGTGCATACTGGTGTCCACATCATCGGATCTGTGAGGAGGAGGAGGAGGAGGAGGCCAAAGCCAGAAGTTGTATTCTTGTAGCAGCATACAAATATTATTCTTTTGTAAATGTTAAAAGATATATAAAGAAAAAAAAAAAAAGCTAAAGCAGGAATTGATCGTTGGATCTGGAGCAGCAACAGATGAGTCAAATGTATTTTTATTCATAAGGTTTAAATTAAAAGAACAACATGCATGTTTTTAATTAAGTTGTTTAAAAAACTATTAGGAATGAATCTGCTTAAAGTAAAGACCCTGATGAAGACTCAGTAAATGCACATTTTTCAATTTAGATTCATATTTATTGAACAATTTTAAAACAGTTTATTAAATCTTGCATGTTAGTTTGCATGATCTGGTTGCTACTGTCAGTGATCAATGAAGTTGTAGGTCAGTGATATACAACTGAAACATAGAATTAAAGTTATATATAGTAGTGGAGTATTTTGAGACTGTCTTCAGCAGAAAAACAACAGCATTGGTTGTATATTAAAGCAACATGTTATTTACATTTTCCTTCCTAATTGGCATTTTTGCTCTTGTGTAATTTGTTTTTATATGTGTATGTTTTGGTTTAGCTCAGTTAAACTCGTCTGATTGGATGATTGAGGCAGCCTCTATGTGTTTATATACATATGGAAGACGTTTACCTTAACACCTGATGAGTTTTTCCTCATTTTTATTATGAAACAAAAATGAAAAAAAAGGAAGTCAGTAATATGATTCCTGCTGCATTTAGATACAAGAGAAGACTTCATGAGTTTTATCTCAGCTGGCAGATCAGATTACAGATGTGAGATGTCAGCATGTTACAACATCAGGCTGTGTGATTGTTCTCGGGGCGGTGCCGCCACTACAGACATTTCTAAAACCGCCGTACAGTCGTAACGTCAAATTAAAACTGTCAAACGGCATCGAATGCATCATCCGGCGTGTTGGAGAGATAACAGATGGCAGTCAGTTATGTCTGATTTGGTGTTTATGTCTTGCTCATTTTCGGACCGGCGAGATGTTAATAAGGATTTAATTTCAACCGACATGTCGTGCATACGTTTATATAAACCGCCGTTGTGGGCGGAAGCTGTGGGAATTGAACCACCTAGCGTCCTGAGCTGAGCTGTACGTCCTAACAGGTTAACGCGTATCGATTTGTTTTTCACCGACAACAAAACACAACAAGCTAAAAAAAAAAGCTGCCGACGCAGAAGTGTCGAAAGTTCAAGGAGGATTCTTCCATCAGATCCATCACTGTCACACTTTTATAACACACACATACACACACTTGTACTCTCTCTTGCTCTCTATTCGTCCCCCCCCCCCCCCCCACCAACCTCACACACACACACACACACACCTGTAATAACATCATTAAGGGGTGTAATGTCAAATCGTCTGGAGAATGCTGTCTAGACATCTGATGTGCAGCCTTTGACCTCCGCAGCTTAGTCATCTAGGCTTCGGAGGAAGGTGTTTTCTGTGCGTGTCTGTGTGTGTGTGTGTGTGTGTGTGTGTGTGAGAGAGAGAGAGAGAGAGAGAGAGAGAGACCTTTTGGAAAGACTGAAAACAAAGAAAACTTGCCTTACTGTAAAATCATGTTTAGCAGAGTTTCTTATGATTATATGATCCAAGAGCTGAAATGAGTCGATCAAGACTTAAAGATAAAACCAAAACAGTGAGTTTAGAGTCAGATGTGGGTTCATCACTGTGAGCGACAAGTAGTCATGTGATCACAGCTGCTTGAAAGATTGTGTTATTGAAGAATAAAAACTAAACAAATCTCCCAGAATCTGTTATTTAAGACACACTTTGTTCTTCAGACTTTGGCTTCAACTAACGATTATTTTCACTATCGATTAATCTGTTGGTTGTTTTCTTGATTAATTGATTAGTTGTTTGGTCTATAAAATGTCAGAAAACAGTGAAAAGTGATTCCTAAAGCCAAGATGACGTCCTCAAATGTCTTCTTCTGTCCCGTCCAACAATCCAAAGATGTTCAGTTTTCACAGAGGAATAAAGATATTATTCATATTTGAGAAGCTGGAATCAGAGAATTTGGACTTTTTTTCCTTAAAATATGACTTAAAACTTATAACTGATTATGAAAATAGTCTGCGATTAACTTAATAGAGAATAATCGACTAATTGTTGCAGCTGATGAATATGAACATATTTTTCTCTTTGGTTTATTTTGAAGTAATTGTATCAGAAATCAGCATATTTATCAAAAAAAAAACAATAAACTTGTAGCTGTTTACATAGTTTACATACATTATTGTCACCCAAGCATCTCAGTGGTTATTCTGAGAAACCAGATAATGAAAACAAAACCAGCAAACGTCGCCTGAAACAAGAGAAAGACGAAGACGGTCGGTCATGAATCTAAGAATAAATTTAACTTCCTTTCCCCACCTTGATTATATAACTGAGTACAAAAGCGGTCTGTGATTTTCAAAGCATTGATCTCATTAGACCAGACTGGATGTAATGGAGGAATCGTAAAAGGCCGGCTGTTCAGAGACGGAGAGAAGCAGGAAGGTCACACAGAGAGGAAAAGAAAAGAAAGGAGAGTCGAGTTAATGTATCTGCCGCGAGGACAGACGATCTTCCGCACGAATAAAAGTTGTATTATTTAAAAGTTTTATAACACACTCTTAAAGATCACAAACCAGCGGGTTTGTCTGCATTAAAATAAAGTCCGAGCTGTAGAGAGGAAGTGTTTTTAATGCTCCTGGCGTGTGGCCTGTTTCTCCAGAGTGATGAACAGTGAGCAGGTGGGCTTTCAAGGTCTCGCTGAAGGACGTTTTGGACGGAAAAAACCACAAACATCCTTCATTTACATCCGCTGTAATTATTCAGGTGCAGGTGATCAGAGAAAAGTGGAACAAGAGGTAGTTTTGGTCCCATTTCAGCACGATCAGGATTAAATTATCTGCTAAATTATTATTTCTTGAATCTTCTTTTTATTGTTTTTGCTACAAATTGTTAGAAAATAATGAAAAATGTCTTGTTTTGTCCAAAATATTCAGTTAACAATGAAATAAAACACAGAAAAGCAGAGAAGTCTTTACATCTGAGAAGCTGAATCTGGAGAATTGGAGTTTTTGCTTGAAAAATGACTGAAACAGTAATTTAATGATCAAAATAGTTACTGAGTTGTGTAGTAAACAGCTGATTGACACATCGATTCATTGACTTATTCATTGACCTCTAATTGATGTCATAACTTAACAGACCAAGATAAATACAGAGGTAATATATTTTATAGTTGAACAATAAACTTAATAGAGCTGCAATGATTAAATGATTCATTGATCAACAGAAAGTTAACTAGCAGCTATTTTTTCAGACTGTTTCAGACAAAACAAAAAGACATTTGAAGATGTCACTTTGAGGGAAATTGTAACAAACATTTTACACTTTTATCTGACATTTTATAGAATTAATTGGGAAAATAATCAGCAGAATAATGAAAACAATTGTTAATTGCAACCCTAAAACTAAAAGTATCAGTAAAAACAAAACAGTGAACCTTACTGGTTCATTATTATAGTTTATTAGAAAAACAACATTACATAATACATCATATTTTAATATAAATAACCATAATCCTAAACCACATAACTCCACTTGAAGAAATAAAACATAAACACAATATTTCAAACTTTTTATATACTTTTTTGCAGGAATGTATTTTAAGTAGTTCAACATTTCTGTACATATAACATTAATAATTTACTATATACTAATTTTTTACAGTGAATACTTGATTTATTAAAACAAAAATGTATGTGTTGCCATGTTTATTTGCATATTTGTCGACATTTAGTGATAATTATTTTGATATTTATAATAAGTCGGTAATATGAGCTTGTTAATATATGAGTTGTCTGGGTTTTATGTTGGTTTTTTGTCAAAAAAGTGGTTAAATTTTGGTTCATATGTTGAATCTTTTAAATTTTTATAACATTTAAAAGCAGCTCAAACATAATACCATTCACTACTATTGTTTTGGAGGCAGAAATCTGAAAATTTGGACAAATAAAACCAAAAAAAAAGTTTTTTTTCAACCCTTCAATAACACAATTCAGCTCAACAGATTTTACCAATTAAAACACGATTGATTGGGCGTCACCATGGTTTCACACAGCCGTCCTGCTGTATCTGAGCGTATCAATGAAGGTTCACAGAGTTCATGAGGCAGGTGACCCTGAAGACGCCGCCTCCTCTTTACATTGACGCTGATGAACCTAAACATCGATCGGCTGACATGTGAACTTATCGGCAGCCTCATTCTCTCGCTGTCGATATTCATTCTCCACACACACGAGCACGTGCGTCCGTGTTTCCGCGGCACGGCGTACATGTGAGCGTCTGTGTGTATGTGTGTGTGTGTTTGTATGTTTATCCCCCTTGTTAGCGTGTTTGTTCACGAGCTTGTGAATATTCATACGTGCATCTGTGTGTGTGTGTGTGTGTGCGGCTCGTTTCGATTGTCATTGATAATCCGCAGACTCGTTGTCAGACGTGTCAGAACAACTTACAGTCATTTGCTTTGAAGATGAACAAAGAACCTGGTGCTGTCTGAAGCCCCTGAGCCTTTTTTTCTCTTTAGCTTCCCTTGATCAACATGTTATACAACCAGCTTCTCTTTGGTTTGCTTGAGTGGTAAACAAACGCCTTTCTCCTACATTCATTACAGATAATTTGTGTTCTTGATATTCACAAATCAAGGAGGGAAAATGATCAAATAGCTAAATCGAGTCAAGTAAATAGCCCCCTGAACCAATCACTGCTCACTGATTTCCTCCACACAGGTCGTTTGTCTTTCACAGATAGGTGACAGTGTTGGACTCTACGCTGCGTTCATGTCACGGATGCAAATTCGTCAGTAGTCTGTAGCCTCCCATGAACCTGTTTGTGTGTGTGTGTTGTGTTGAGCGTGTAACAACGTCAGTGATTTGTTTCCGCAGGTTGTCGTATCTTTAATAATCCCCCGGTAGCTCATTAAACACACATTGTAGAGAAACTGATCAGCTTTTACTCCATATTGTAGGATGAAAGTAACACTTTTCAGATAAACATCATTTTAACAGATAACATTACAGATAGAAAGTAATTTTCTCTGTGATCAATAACTCACATGTGTGTTCTGTCAACACCACAAATGTGGAACAACTTCGATGTAGTTTGACTTTGAACGGAGGTTGCACATCGTTACTTTCGACCCTGTCAGTTAGGATGAAAGTCACACAACGCTATAAACTTGAATTGTTTATATTATTCTTGTTTTTATTAAAAATGTCTGACAATGTCCTTGTTTGTATGTAATTACAATTGGACAGTATAACTTTTAAAGAAAATCTAACAGTACAACAGTGTAGAAATAACACATTTCATTTGCTGTATTACTGACATAAATTCTTTTTTTTTAAGTCATTGTCACAGTTGTGGTCGTTGTCGCACCAGTGCAGACTAAAGAGACTCAGCACCCACACTTCTCCAAGCAAGGATGAGCTGAATGTCTCTTCACACTCAAGACATTTCTCATCCTTGTCCTGAGAAACTGAAGGTGAAGTGGTTTGATCAGAGTAGAGCCTGCTGTGACACACACACAGTGTGACGGCGTTAGCGGCAGGACGAAAGAAACAGCTGTTACAATCATCCTGACAGTTCAACCTGAAAAACTCTGACATGGCAAACATCAGGATGTGTTAAAGTCCTAAATAATCTTTTGAATGATCATGACTGTGACACATCAAACAATAAACACAACTTGTCATTCAAAAAAATTTATCGCTTGAGTGAATTTACTTACCGTGGTCAAAAACGGCTTTTTGTCGATAGTATGACGCATCCATGTGATGTTTTTTGAGGTTCTGGTTGGTGTTATGTGCTGTTTGTGCTGACACAGTTAGACGTATTAAACTTGTTTGGACTCGCCATGTTACTTTCACATCGGCTTTCATCTAGCGGAGTGGCGTAGTGAACAAGTTTGGGCTTTTGTTTCCACAGGAATCAAAATGAACGTGATTGTCTCTCACTGGTTGTCGCTCACACAGCTTCAGAAGACATTTGCAGCTTTTCTTAACTTTTCCCTGTAGTGAAAAGTTTCGGGGGTTCTGAATCTCGCTAGCTCAGCTACTAGTGTTTAGCGAGCGCTTGAGGCTTAAGTTAGCAAACTGTGAGCTAACAAAGGAGTTCAGAAGGGTTAGAGGATTATTATTGGAAAGTTTTGTCTGCTTTGTAAGCCAGCAAGAAAAAAAAATTGAAGATTTTGACCTGCTGTTAAAAGAGTACAGTGCAGATTGAGCTTTTCACTCCTATAACACAGTCGGACTCAGGATGGACATTTTTTTAAAACAAAAAAAGGATAAAAATCAATACAGCAGAACCAGAGATATTGTCTTTTGTATTCCAGGCAGTTTTCTTCCTTGTCAAACTACATACCCACATTGCAACTCTACTCCATTCACTGAAGAGCACAGATTCAGGTTTGTTATGCTAGTAGCGGCTAATGTAGCCTGGAGCTGCTAGCCTCAAGCAGCTACAGAGGTCTGCTAACCTCAGTTTTTTTCTTAACAAGCTGACAAAATGCTGCTGAGCAAAGCCTGAAAAATGTAGAGCTGAAAATCTGAGATGTCCTAAAATGGCCACTGTACAGAAGATAAACCCTTTTGATTTAAGTAACAGCATGATCTTTCCTCTAAATCCACCCTCACAACAAGCATCAGAGAGCTACTGCAGCGGCTGCAGACTTGTAATTTAACATAGCTGATTAAGAGATGCAAAGTGAGTGATTTAAAAAAATAAAAAGAGGCAACACATGAGGCCAGAAATGCCTGAAACACATTTCCCAGTATCTATCCCAGGTACTCGCTCTGTAAAAAAAATAATAAGAGTTGGAAACCGAGCAACCACATTCTCCCACATGATCCTCTTAAGTGCAGAGACCTCTATTGACTCCAGCCTGGCATGTTTAAACCTAATACACAACCCCAATCCATTACTTGACAAAGACAAACCAGCGGCAGGACAATGAGTGTCTCGTTGCTGAAATGAAGCAATTTATTTTAGCTTAATGCGCAGGAAAAGCAGTCATCCATAATTTGACGAACAATGAGCGCGGGGCCATTACAAAAACACAGCAATTACTTTTAGAGATAATGGGCTGAATTTTATTTTTTTTGTGTGTGTGTGTGGAGAAGAGAGAAGAGCAGCAGCATAGCATGTCTTTTTTTTTTTCTACGAGTGTCTGTTTCTCCTGTTAGTATGTGTGTGTGTCATATCAGTAGTGACTGATGCCTTGGTCTGTGTGTGCACGATGTGTAATTGTGCAGCTGGTTGACTCAAATGCCAACATAGAATAATAATCGCCCTCTTCTCTGACTTTAAAAATGGCAAAAATCTCTTTGTGGTCTTTCTGTTTCGGGCAGAAAATAATGTGAAACTGTTTTAAACTTTGTGAGGACGGACAGTCTGGTTACTTCCTGCTGAGTGTCTGTCCTGTCCCCCTTCCTGCTCCATCACCACCTGTTCTGTGATTTTTAAAATAAAGCCAAGGTCAATTTGTTCTCATTTACATATTGTTCTCGTTACTGTATGTTTCCAGACAGCTGAACGAGCATAAAAATGACAAGTGCATAATGAGCTATATTGACATTTAAAGGGGACATATTATGTTGTTTTTTTTGTTTGTTTTTTTTGATTTTCTGTTATTTTTATACTGTTGTGATGTTGGATGTTTATGTTAAAACATATTCAAAGTTCCACGGCCAGAGCTTCAGCCTGCTACCTCTACTTCCTCCTCTTGATGACATCATATTGTCCACAAAGGGTTGTTCCTTTCATGGTCTTTGTTGCTAAGGTTGTTAGCGTTGTCCGCTCACATATTTCGGATCAAATTTTGGCTCGAACATGTACGGATGTATTTGAGAAGTTGAGAGAAGAAGGAGAAAAAGAAGTGAAATCCGACTACTACTGTTTGTTTATGTAGCCCCCAAGGTGGCAGAAGCTTCCTGAAACTGACCAATCAGAACAGAGTGGGTGACCTTAAAGAGACAGGAGCTAAAACGGCCTGTTTCAGACAGAGGCTGAACTGAGGGGCTGCATAAACAGCCAGTATAAGTTAAATAAGGAGTTTTTTGAACTGTAAATTATGCAAAGATATTCCAGTTGAGCCCCAGAATATAAATATAGAGCCGGAAATACGCATGTCACCTTTAAAATGACTGATTAGTGCTTCACAGATTACTGACTAGGACTCCAAGTCTGCAACATGTGATTATTTCCTCTCCTGTTAGTTTTGACACATTTATCTAATTAAAGGAAACACTTTACTTGCAAGCCAAGCATGTGTGTGCAAAAAGACTGTAAGACTCACAAATCTATGTGTAATTTGCAAGTTTTATTTGTGAAACTGAGCATTGGTTTTTCTGAAATCTTTCCCAGTGATGGTGAAACACAATGCCGGTTACGGATGCACTGATCTGATAAGCCGAACTGGTATCTGTGCAGATACTAACCTTATTTAGCAGATCAGGTATCAGGTGTGATGTCACTGATCCATATTAAATATAATTTCTTTGTCAGTGTCATTATAAAATTCAGCTTTTCCTATCAGTTATTCCCTCACTGCGGGCCGCAGAAATCACTGGCCTCATGATACATTACATATAATCGATTTGTTCCACACAGTAGGGTTTACAGATTTTAATTTAAGAAAAAAGAGAACACTGGTATCAGATTGAGAATCAGTGTGAGATACTCTGAGTCGCTATCTGGGGGGAAAAAATTGGATTCATAACATTCCTATTTATCTGCACATATCTGTTTCCAGAAAGCTAAACCTTTAGGTGTCAAAAACACTGGATTAGTTTGGGCAGATGGGTAAAATTGAGAGAAAAAAGATTTTAAAACGAGAGAAACAAGGTTTTAAAACGAAAAAGAGATTCAACCTGAAGAAGAGAAGAGGAATAAGATGAAAGAGGAAGGCAGACAATGAAACAGAGAGAGAAAGAGAGAGATAGGAAGAAAAAAGGCGACCCATATCAAAATGTAGGCAGGTTGAAAATTAAAATGAAAGGATACAGCGATAGTGGAGGGGATTTAGGGCGAGAGATAGAGAGAGAGAAAGAGAGAGAGAGAGGACGGATCAGAAATACAAATCAGGCCAAATGAAGAGTGAGAGAAATAACAAAATGTGCCTATAAGGTAAGTTAATCTCCAGCTACACCGACAGAGCTGCTCAGTAGATGTAAAACTAATAAAAATGATTTCAACAGTTGTAACCTGCTGTTGTTTAAATTGTTTTTTCCCCCTCCTTTCTTTGTCTTTCTACCTCATAATGCCTCATGTGGCCTCTTGGTTACCGAAGTCTGTACGAAATCAGAAGGTCTTGATCAGCGTCTGTCCTTGGATGAACCTCTTGAAGGCTGAAATGTGATTGTGTTACTAAAAAAATGAGTCTGTTAGTGAGAAGAATTGATATTTACACCGTGAAGTGGAGCAATATACGCTGACAGACATGTCCTTGAACTTGAATTTGCATCAGTAATGATGAGTAACACTGTGGAAAAAAAGTCTTTAAACACAGAGCAGGTTCAGATCTGCATCTAAACCAACGGTGTCAGTCTGTAAAATGTGGAGATGTTGTGAAAAAAGCTCCAACGGCCCAATGCAATGTCTTTAAATTACACTCTTTGTCCGACCAACCTTATAAAACCCAAATATATTTAATTAACAATCATATAAAAAGGGAGAAAAGCAGTAAATCCTCACATTTGGGAACCTGGAACTAGAGAATATCTAAAGCTGCAACGACTAGTCGATTATTTGATTAGTCAGTAAAAAGAAATTTACTCGCCAACTATTTTTTATAATCAAATAATTGGTTTTTTTTTAAGAAAAATGTCCAGCTCCTCAAATCTGAATATTTTCTTGTTTATTTCTTCTATATATAAAAAACTATAATATATATTTGTATATATATATATGATATAATTAGGGATGCACGATATTATCGGCACGTCATCGGTATCGGCCGATAAAAGCTCTAAAATGAAATATCGGCATCAGCCATTTCTGATTATAAGAGGCCGATTTGTTGCCTTCTCCTCTGCTGCCTGCCTGTGCTTCCCTCCACGGACTGTTTCCCCCCGAGGGTCCCGGTGTTTCCTCCGCAGGCTCCACTGCACTCAAGCTGCCCGTCAGACCCGCTGCTTCTTCCCACTTTAACCTGAACAACAAACCGGGGCTCGGTGGTCCAGTTGGATCCACATGCAGGCGCTAATGTTAGCTAGGAGGCTAGCTGGCTGAGCTTGAGTGAAGTGGAGCCTGCGGAGGAAGCACCGGGACCGTCAGGGTGAAACAGTCCATCGAGGAGCTGCTAAGTTCGGCTGCACAGATAGGTAACACCTCATCTGACAGGATGTACCACTCTGTTTGGAAAAAAAACAACTTTTTGGTTTATAACGGCAGTTGGCAACTAGCGTATTAGGTGCATCACTGCCAGAGATTTAATCCAACACATTAATCCTGTCTGTCTAATAAACTCAATGAAAACTCTTCTGCTCCACCCACTTGGCAGGGTCATTAATGTTTTAAGGCTTCCTAAATTCTTCCTTCATATATTGTCTTTCTTGATCATACTTAGTACAATCTATGCTTGCATGCATAATAGTCTCCTCAGCCATCTGGAAAAAAAATATGTGCATATATTGGTATTGGCATATCGGATATCGGCAAAAAATCCAATATCGTGCATCCCTAAATATAATATATAATATATTTGGATATGTAGTTTCCTCCTCCTTCCACATATTTTTTTTATCTGTAATGTATTTGTATTCAATCTATTTCTGAGAATAAAAAGTCCACAAAAGAGCACTTGATTTACACAAATACTTAGCAACTTAGTAACACAGGAAGTGCAATATTATCATTAACTGATTAAAGTATTATTTTTATATGAGAAAAGATTCTAAGCTTCTGAATTAGGAATTTGTCATAGTGGTTAAAAAAGACAGTTTCTCTGCTCACTTTGATCTTTTCCCTTAAATTATCAAGTGAAAAAACAACATTTCAGATATTAGAAGGATATAATGTTGTTTCCTTCACTTGATAATTGTTGTTAAAGTGTCCTTCAGCAAGACACCGACACTCTGTGTGTGTCTGTATAAATGTGAAGCCAGTCGCTCCTGAAAAAAAAAACAGCGTGCGTGTGTGATCATTAAGCGTTCCCCGCGATAATGAAGGTTTTAGAAACCACAATGAAGGATGACACTCATTAGAATATGGCAGCTGTATCTCCGTCTCTAGCGTCTCACACTAGTAGCTTTTAAAAAGGGCTTTGCAGAAAAGATCGATAACCCGGAGCGACTGGAAAACAGCATTAAATTCAGCTTAGTCTTCAGGTCTGCAGAGGGATTTATCACAGAAACAATCTAAATCTCTGTGCATCGGGTCCGGCGTCTTTTCCACCGGTGGTTTGAGAGGCTTACACTGAAAATCAGTCTGCAGAGCCGGCTTCTCTCCAGGACGGGAGATTTAAAGACAGTAATGCTGCCACGTAACAACCTTTGAGGAGCAAAGGCTTATTGTAAATCTTTATTTGTGTGATTCAGGGTGTTACCTACACACGCTCAGCCTCAGCCGCCGCTGCTTTCACATTCACACACACACAGCGATCGACTTGAGCCGCTTGACAGCTGTCAATCAATCTCTTCTTTTGTCGTCCTCATCTCTGTTGGGATTCAAAAGCAGCAAACTAGACGCATTGTAAACATGCTGTTTTATTTCTCCCTGAAGATAAAATTCATATATAGTATAATACAACGACAATAGAGACGGGGCGGCTGTGGCTCAGGAGGTAGAGAAGGGATGTGCAGAGGGCCCAGTATTTGTATTTGTATCTGTATTTGTTGAGGCAGCAAAATTATTTGTATTTGTATTTGATTAAAAGTGGAAAGAGGCTTAAAAATCCTGTTTTTGTTTTTATTACGCTTTTAATTTTAGAAAATTAAAGTGTCACAATAAGTGTTCATGAAGCAGGTGTCAGTAGTTCAGCTTTATCTCTGGGGAACTCTGGGAGTGATGTCCAAATTAGGAAATGTGCGTCATGTAGCAGGTGGATGTGACTCCCCTCATTGAGACCAAGCGGCAACCTCTGGGGTTGAAAAATGAAGCCAATGTGGAAGTGTCAAAAACTGCAGTTCCTTGAATGACCACTTGAGGCTCCAAAAGTGAGTCAATCCCCATAGACCCTCATGTTAAAATACCCAACTTTACAGCAGAAATAAACATGTTTACAGCCTGGTACAAAAAACAGTTTTGGTCTCTGTAGCTAATTTCTCCTTTCATGACAACTGTACGGGGGGTGAATTTTTTTATAACTCTGTTTAAATTTTATTAAGCTGTAAAGTTATGCATAATAAAGGGCATGGCTGCTTTGAGTGACAGGTCCGCCAGCCATTCGGCCCCGCCTCTTTTCCCATTTTTGATTGGCTGGGAGTTAGGTTAGCTCACTTTGAGCTTCAAAACCGCTCTTCAGAAACCAACGGGTGACGTCACAGTAACTACGTCCATATTTTTATACAGTCTATGGTTGAGATCTGCTGATAGACGTAGCAGCGGAGCAGAGGAGAGACACTGAGATAGAGATGTCACTGACCTGCACTCTGGTATTTGACATGGTTTATTTTTCTTCCTGAAAACAAATCATTTTTAAAATATTTGTATGAAACAAATATTCATACCCCCCCCCCCCCCCACACTATTTGTGCTTTGCCAAATAACGTATTTGCATTCGGGCACACCTCTACTGTTGATGTGTCCTTGGGAAATTGCTCCCAATGGCAGCCTGCCCTGCGTGGTAGCTCGCCGCCAATCGATGTGTGTGAATGAGCGAGTGAGTGAGCAGCAACAACATCGTAAAGCGCTTTGGATAAAAAGCGCTATATAAATGCAGCCATTTACCCTTTTACCATTTATAACAACAACAAGGATGTCAGAGGTGCTTTTAAGGGAATTTGGGCCCTGAGATCTATCACCATCCTCCTCCGTCAGCAGACAGCAGTGATGGCTACACTCCAGTTTGATGTGCTGCTTGTCCTTATGGTGATGTCATACTGTACCTTCGTCATTATTTGTCAGTATGCCCTTAAAGTAATCAGGGTGGGTTATTAGTCTCATCTGGCCGTTTGGCTTTTAATTTCCTTATTGCGTTCTCTTTCTTTTGTGTTCTACTCTGTATAATCTGTTCAGTAATTTGTCCTTTTTTTTTTTTTTTTTTAGAGAGAGAGAGAAATTGCTGCCGGTAACAATACATCAGCTGTGTTTCGCTCAGGGAGCTGATTAGCAGAGGTAGAAGGCTAAAAACTGCATACTGAAAGTACAATGTGATCGATGTGCCTCGCTAAATAAATCCGTGACCTGTGTGTTGTGGTGCCGCGGCTTGTTTTCCTGAAGCCAAAGTGAAATTTAGGCTTTGGAAAGTAAGAAAACCTCATTCAAAATCCCATTAACATTTGCAACTGTGCTAAAAAATCCAGCCTTGGATTAGAGTCTTTATCCACAGTGTGTCATGTGGCTTATTTCATATATTTAGATTAGGACGGTAGTTTTTTAAACAGTAATCTAATATCATTGTTTATTCAGAATTTATGTTTTTTTACAGCCTTTTACAAACACCATTTCCCATAAGCCCCAGTGTGTGGGTAGTTGTCTTGTGGAAAAATGGAAAGTAAACCTCAGGAACAGACAGATGAAAGAAACGTTGAATGAGATTTATTAAATCAACGTAATCTCAGTATGACAGTAGTCATTGAGTGAGAAGCTACATAATGTCATGACATTATGATAATTTAATAATTCCCACCGATTTCCTCTAATAGTCACTTCTGTCTGGCAATAGAAAGCCACATCTTCTCTCTTCCTGTCACTTTCAACTAACATTTATCACATGATGGGCAGCAGGCTGGAAACAGACTAAAGCTGAGTATCGTCTGAAACTTTCCAGTGTTCATGCTGATACAATATCTGGGTTTCTGATACTAAAATTACACCTTTTTCATCACCTTACTTTGACTAAACTTCTTTTTGTACTGTACAACATCCTTCTTTCATTGAACAAAATAAAGACACGGTCGTTAAATGTTAAATGTCATCTAGACACAAGCAGCCGCATGAGGGATTTACCTGAATAAAATAGACTAAAGTCAAGTCAGTTTTATTTGTACAGCCCAATATCACAATTCTGCCTCAGGGGGCTTTACAGTCTGTACAGCAATACAACATCCTCCATCCTTAGACCCTTGATTCATATAAGGAAAACTCCCTAAAAGAAACCCTTTAATGAGGAAAAAATGGAAGAAACGTCAGGAAGACAGAGGAGGGATCTCTCTCATATGTGCAGAATAGAACAAAAGAGACAAATTACAGATATACAGGATAACAAAATCATAATGGATTTATAATATATATGAAGAATGTGATGAAGCAGCTTCCAGGTGCCACCAGAACAGAGTAGGACCTGAGCCACGCAACCTCCATCGCCATGGAGACCTGGCAGGAGGATAGAGTACAGGCATGCACACAGGGGGGGAGACTCACATCACACCATCCACATACACGGGACGAGAGACACAAAAAATACATTATTCACAGAGAGAGAGAGACATGAGGTGAGGCTAAACTCCTGCAGGATGGAGAACCAGATCTAAAACCTCTGGAAACGGCACCGACAGGAAGGGAAGCAGAGCAGCTCCAGGATGGGTGCTGGTCCAGCAAGAGAGGCCTGAGAGACAAGAGAGGAAAGGAAGAGAAGATAGGGAGAGAGAGAGAGAGGCGTACAGCTCGGACGCTCATGTGCTTGTGCAACAAACAAACAGAAAGCAGAGATTCAGATGATAATTGGAGTGATCGGTTTGGTGTAAAACAATTGAAAAAGCTTAGTTAGGTTATGTTGAAGTGTCTTTTTAGCATTTCTAACGTCAGCAGAAGCAGAAGATGCATCACAGAACGTTGACATCTGAACTGCAGGGCTGCAAATAACAATTATTCTCATTATCGATTCATTTGTGAATGATTTCTTTCAATGTTTTGTCTATAAAATGTCAGATAATCATGAAAATGTTTCAAAAGATAAAGACATAAACAAGATATTCAGTTTACATTGATATAAAACAAAGAAAAGCAGCAAATCCTCACATTTTAGGAGGCTGAACCAGTAAATGTTTGGTGTTTTTGCTTTAAAATGATGTATTTCCTGTTGATTGACCGATTGTTTCAGCTTTACTGTGAACAAACAGACATTTCTGACTTTCATATCAGGCTGAAATCTGCGCTGTAGACATCGTATTATCTTTAAGAGGAGTGTGACAGTGTAAATACAGAAGAACAAAAGATCCACAAATGTGAGAAACGTACAGTAACTTTATGGGTAACAAACAGCCTCCGTTCCACTCTCTGTCTCACCACGTTCATCTCCTCGCCTCTCGCATTGTCTCTTCCACTTCTCACCCTTCTTCTCACCTTTGCTGAGTGTGTGTATGTGTGTGTATATGTGTGTGTGTGTGTCCCAACATGGCCTGTCTCATCATCATCTCACTCGCCATATATCTCCTCCTCCCTCCCGCTGCTTTCTTTCTCTGCTCGCTCTTCTCCTGGCCGTCCCCAGCCTGCAAATAGGATTAAAAATTAACACTCTCTATATGCGTGCTTGTGTGTGTGTGTGAAAGAGAGAGTGAGCGAGAGAGCGAGAGAGAGAGGGAGAGGATGGGCCAGCTGAAGTCATTGTTGTTTACCACATTTAATGATTTATCTCTTATTTACCGCACGATTTTGGTGGCTCTAAAAGACATTTCGCCTTCCTGTCTCGATGTTTTTTATTCACCCTCTATCATGAGTTCATGAACTCACATCCACCAATTTTGGCCTCTCTGGGGATCCATAGCATGGTCTTTCATCTTGGAAAAATCCACCCTAGATATGACACTTCTTGTAAGTGTATAAACAGCGATGCCTCAGATATATGTGTAAAAAAAAGCAGAGTTTAAAGCTATCTTCTTTAAACATATCCTTTAAAGGGTTTTCACCACAGTTGCAAGTTTAATCTCTGATCTTTAATGGTGTTTTATATATTCTCTCTTTATGTTTTAATTGTGAGTGTTCTTTTTCTCTTGGTTTTATCGCTGCATTTATTTGTTTTATTGTTTATTATGAAGCATTTTAACATGTTGGTTTTGATGCAACATAATTCTTAGTCTTGTGTCATTGTAAATTGAGTATCTTTGCAGGCAATTTGAAGATGTCACCTCAGATTTTTCATTTGTGTTGCATTAACATGCATACGGGAGATATCATCCTGTAGTAAAAGCATGAAAATACCTTCATTCATATACTGTGGTCTCCAATCTGGAAGTCGACATGAATCAAAGGTTTTTGTAGCTGTCAGTCAACTTTATGCCTCTTCTACTCCGCATACATCTTCTGTCTTTATGGCTTCTGACGTTAAACAAACAACCCTGTTAAATTTCTCACTCAAAGAAACTAATTTGTGGTCGAAGTGTGTAGCAACACGTCCTGCTGCTGCTGAAACAGGAGCAGTTGGAGGGTTTCTCTAAGCTTCAGAGGAAACGTCGGCGCAGCAGGGATCCCAGCAGACAGACAGGGTGTTAACACAGCTGTTGTACCCCAGAGGCTCTTCTTTACATTTTAGTCATTTAGCTGAGAGACTAATTCACACAGACGTACAGTCAGAGGCAGCTGTTCTCAAGGACACTCGCAAGGAACGTTAAAACTTAAAGGCCTTTCCTCAGTCTGTGTTTTTATGTTGTCCTACATAGAAACATTATTATCTATCTAAAGTTAGAACCACAGATTGTATATAAAGATGGACGTAGTGAGGTGTTACTCTTTGGTTTTCATTGGAGCTGGTTTGAAGCCCAGAGTTGCAGCTCATGGTCCGTTTGGATTCAGGACCTTTCTAATAAGGAGTGTTGCCTTTCACGAAAATGGCCACCAGCACACTTATTAAAAGGGCCTGCATTCAGCGAATGACACCATAATGACTCGTTGAAAAAAGTGATTGATTTAGTATTTCTAGAGAGAAGTTGTCACTTTTTGAATGGGAGTCAGTTGGAACCAGCATCTAACAGCAGTCTGTGGTAGTAAACCAGTTGCTGTTTGGTTAGAAACTTATTTGTTGCTTTACATGAGACTTTTGTGTCTTTGTCTTTGTTCTGGCTGTTAACTCATTGATAGTTTCTTTGTATTGACAGGAAGTTCATGAAACCACAACCCTGAACAGTCCTGATAAATGAGATTAACACAGTGCTTGACTGCTAAATCCTTAAATATATTTACAGCTAAAAGTATTTTTGTTCTAACTTTGATTATAGATAGATGTAGATTGTTATAGAGAGTATTTAGGTTGAAATTCTCACCACAAGGTCCAGTCATAGCTGTTATGGAGCTTTTTGATCACATCACATGACCTTTTTTTAACAGTTTCCAAAGGTGTCTTGGAAATCTAAATATTCAAATTACCATTTTTCGAATCACTTTAAGGAAAACTCGTTCATGTTGTCTTAAATGTTGAGATTGTGCAAACAGCTGCTAATGGACTTTGTGTTGTCGACTAAGTTTTCAGATGCTTTAAGTCTTGAAATTCATAATGCAACTGTTGTTTTTGTAATTATTATTTAATTCTGCTGATGCACATCGCAACTTTCAGCTCATCTGGACAGTCAAATATTTAAAACATGATAATGGAAGGAACCAAAATAAAATAAACACAAGCAAAACTCATTTAATGTGACTCATGTCATTAAAACAGATGAAGCAGCTCCTGTGTTCTTCAATATTTGTTTTATTTTTCTCAGCACCAAACTGTGCTGAAATGACACACTCCAGTTTATTGATTATTTTATATTCTGTTTCAGTGCTTTGTACTCTTTCTGTTTTTTTTCCCTCCTTCCTGAAACCTATTACCGCTGCTCCCACAACAACCCAGTCATTCCTCAGGGGATCAATAAAGTTTCGTCTAATCTAATCTAATGAGAGATGTTGTTCTGGTTATGCAGCCTCAGCGTTTGAGAACAGCGGATGTTCTCATCTGGGCAGAATTGAAATTACCACAAAACATCAAAGTTAACACAAAACTCAAGAGATAAAATGATTAACTTCTAATTCTGGTCAGAATTAAAGTCCTAGAAGGTCATATAAACTTGAAGGAAACTTGAAACCTGAAATTTGTCCTTCTAATATCCCTCAAAGTGGTCTGTAAAATCCAAAAGCTGCAGGTTGTCAGTAACGTGTTGTTTATCAGATACGCTGTTCTTTCAATTGGAAAGCAGAGAAAAAGCTGAGGTGCTTTTATCTGGTCACAGTTGAACATATGTGACTCTTTAACTGCTAAATGCTCCACTATCACCAGCTAGTCTACAGCTAACTGTGTCTGTTTGCTGTTTGGTGCTGAGCAGGTAGTGAACAGTGGCTTTTTAGAGCTTTTTCCCTGAAAACAGCTGCCTGTTATGGCCGAAATCGACACTATGAGAGTGCTGAGAGTGAACAAAAACGGTCAAGTTGCAGCCAAACAGCTAAACAATAAGCTGAAACTCACTATAAAGCTCCGTGAAGCCGAGAGGAGCTGCAGAGTCGCTGTAGGATCATTGCTACTGTTATGGAATTTTCCATCTTTAGGGGTTACAGGTTGGAGTGACATTGGGTCAAGACGAAGCCTTGAGGTCACGCTGTAATTCTTAAACTCTCCTTGAGACGTCAGCTGTCTGTGATGTTTTGCTGAAAGCAGAAACCTCTCTGATAAAGAGTGTATCAGCACTGCCATGGTAAGCCAAGGCCAGAGAGGACCCTTCCAGACAACACAGATAGGTGGAACATGTAGCCCAAATGTGTTGACAATGACCTGAAGCTCAATGCAACGTGGTTTAAGATGTCACAGGTAAAGTGCAGTCCTTTGTTTAGAAATTAGTGAACCAATTAAACTAATTTTTCATATTGTAGGCCAATCTGCTTGGGTTAAAGACTAACACTCAGACTGTCAGAGGGCAGAATGGGAAGAGACAGCATCTGAGTTACACCAACTTGGATGTTCGCTGTTCTCCTCAATCAAGTAACTTCAATAAACATTCTCAGCATTGAGACATCAAAGGCTCATGTGTGCTTCTCTCCACTGAAGTGTTGACCATCGCACAGAAATATCCACAACAACTACGAGCTGCATACAACATATTACACACTGTCATTTGATAGATTTTTATTTTAAAACATATTGATCATAGCCGCTTTAATTAGCTTTCTGTAAGTAGTTAATAGTTTCAAATTTGAAGAAAAAGTTGTCTCATAACTGTCTCCTGATGGAGGAATCTATTTTTCACTTTTTTTCTACACTATTCTTGTAAGAAGAGCTCATAACGTCACTGTTGGCGCTCATCACGTGAAATCAAGCCCCTCAGGGAAACGAGTGTCCTGTGAAATCTGACGTGATGTCCTCACTGACTTCATCCGGCTGTTCTGCACTTTCATAAGCAATTTCATCTTTAGTGGTCATTCGTCCTGTGTTAATAGGGACATAATATCGATTTACATTGTATTTAGTCTTTTATAGACAGCTATTACGGATTGATGTGTAAATTATTCATAATATCCATTTCCTCATAGAACCGCTGCAGGTTTTCAATGCAAAAACCAGAAATCGTTTAACAGCTCAAAAGCGGATTCAGAGAATTTGTATCAAATTCCTACTTTGTGTGTGTGTGTGTGTGTGTGTTTGTGCTGTTGAAATACACTGATGTGTTTCATTGTGTTGCAAGTATTTCACTGATGCTCTTATCCAGCACAGTTCACAGTGAATGAGCAGGCAGAGGCGCAGGTTGCTACTCAAGGACACCCGGCACTTACTTTACAGACTGGCTATTGAAATAAAAAATAAAAAAAAGTGCTTCTTCAGCTACAGACACGTCTTGTTTAAACAGTTCACCAAGGAAAGGACAGTGGATGACCTTGATTCAAGTTAAAAGTTAGCTTCTGCATGTTGTATTGCCTTGAATCAGTGAAGAAAATTCCCAAAACGATGAATCACGGCTGCCAAAAAAAGAGCTCATACAAGGCAGGAATAATTATTATTTGGATTTTTTCCAAAGGATACAAAATGTTGCTTCCAGTTTAAAGTAGGAACCTGCATAAAAATGTAATTTAATTAGGGATGCAATAATTAGTTGGTTAGTCAATCACCCGAAAAGTAATTTATAATCATTTTAGTCAATTTTTAAGAAAAAATACCAAACATTTACAGTTTCCAGCTTCTCAAATGTGATGATTTTATGGTTTTCTTTGTCTTCTGTGAAGGTAAACAAAGTGTCTTTGAGTTTTGGACTGACGGTCAGACAAAACAAGACATTTAAAGACATTAACTTGGGCTCTGGGACATTATGGAGGGCGTTTTTTCCCTATTTTCTGACATTTTATTTCTTCTTCTGATCAGGAAAAAGAGAGAATTGCTCTCAGAGAAACTCCCCTGAAGGTTTATAGATGATTCATTGAGAAAATATTTAATAAAGTATATTTGGCAGATTAATCAATAATGAAAAGACCTAAAACTGATGTTTTAAGTTGTCATAACTTAAAAGATAATGTTTGTGAATCTTTATTCTCAGTGCTGCACTTTACACAGATGACGGATGAAGACACATAAGCTACAATACATTATTATAAAGAAAATGATGAGCTCCTCATGGAAAAATGGCAGCTCACAGAAATATTAGATATATAATGATTTCTAACTGGCACTTCTCCACTGTCAGTCCTCTTTAAAGTCTTTTACCTTTTTAAGGGATTAATCTTGGTAAGTTTTTTTTATTGCAAACACTTTCTTTTATTGGTTGTAAGGGCCATTTGTCAGCTGTCAGACTACTAGAAGGGCTCACATTTGTATGTGTACTTGTAGCAGATTTCATCACTTAATGGAAGACATCAATGGAAGACAATGTGCTAATGTGGAAGCCGAATGCACCGGGTGTCTTTGAAGCCGCACGGAGTTTTTGATCACACGCTCAGTTCAATGTTTATGACATCTCACCCTTTAAGGACTGCTTTAGTAAGCAGCTGCTCCATTGCAGTCTATCACAGCGAACCACAGAGCGCCTTGACATTTAATTTAAGTGTCGGAAAAATCAATATCACATAAAAAGACCTCTTCAACTCCTTTACAATTAAATGTACAAAAGCCTGTGATCATAACTTCTTTCTGCCCAGATACACATCAAACATAAAGATGGAAACGTACTGTACGACAGATAATGTGTGGTTTACTATAAAACAGGCGTCCCCTTTGATTTCAAACAGTCTGTCCGACCATTGTGAGACAAAAACATTCAGTTAGGAGTGCGATTATCATTTGGATGCATGGATGCTCTCTGTATTTTAAAGAGGAAAACAAGATTTAAACCTCAAAGCAGGCTCTGAAGGCTGAACTGAAGTACAAGAACAGGTTACAGGCCTGTTCCAACCCTAACCCTAACCCCTAACCCTAACCCCTTACCCTAACTAGAGGGGAAATGAGAAACTGTGGCAACAAAAACATTGTGCATCTACCATCAGTGCATTCATGAAAAAACATTGAAATCATTGAAAACACCACTAAAACATTAAGCATTTTGGTGTAATCAGCTGCTCAAATAGATTCCTGAAGAACTCAGGTAGAAGCTTTTAGAGACCGCTGAAGGCTAAAAAGAAGAGATATGATTTCTAGATGAATGTGCTTTTGTGATTTTCTGTCATTTTTATACAGTTATGATATCAGATGTCTATGTTAAACATGGTCAAATGTACAAAATAGAACAGAAATTAGGGAACATGCAGCCTCAGCCCTGCAGGGGCTTTATAGAGGCAATGACTTAGATGGACAATGGACTTATACACGAGTCTATATAAATAAGAGACATTAAAGTTAAGAAGTGTTTTAACTGTTCAAGATATAAAGCCATCACACTGAAATAGAAACCTGATCCTTGTAGGTAGAACAGAGAAGTCCTGTCAAGAAGGATTGGTGATGTAATGATTTCCTAAGCAAGTGTATTATATTTATTTCCTTTTGATTTTCTCTGTAACCTCTGACGTTAATGTTCTTGTTGTGTATTTGGTCTGTTTTTTGTTCTTTTGTAAAAAAAAAAAAAAAATCAAACATCCAAAACTTGAACTTATGTAAAAATAACACCTTCAAGTCAAAAACCAGGGTTTCAGATGCTCTGAACAGTTACTTCTCTATCAAACTGACGTCAGGTTGTTCGCACATGCCCACAAACAGCCGTCTGTTCTGTAGCCGCTGTTGCTAAGGTTGTTCACATTGTCCACTCGTATATTTCGGATCAGACTTGGGCTTGAACATGTTCAGATGAATTTGAGAAGTTTATATTTTGAGTAAAGAATGAGACACAGAAGTGAAATCCTACTACTACTGTTTGTTTACGTAGCCTTCAGAAGGTTTTTGGAGCTGACCAATCAGAGCAGAGTGGGCTCATCAGGAGGAGGTCCTTAAAAACAGCCTGTTTCAGAGAGAGGCTGAACTGAAGGGGCTTCATAAAGGACCAGTATAAGATAAATAAGGATGTTTTTTTTAATGTAAATCATGCAAAGATATTCCAGTTGAGCCTCAGGATAAAAATATACAGCTGGAAATGTTCATGATAACTTAAACATTACTTTAACTAACCAAGCAGAAGGTTTTCTGAATGCAAAATGTAATCAAATGAAAATATTTTTACAAAACTAACCAAGTACAAACCCAAACCCAGAGTTAGAAACCCTTTAAGGTCATAATTTTTGTGGTTGGGCTTGAGATCTTAAGAAAGTTTATGACGCCAAATGGAAATACAAAAATAGCTCAAACAGATTACCTAAAGTATACTTATATTAGAAATCAATTTCCAATTACTTTTAAAACACTGATTGGTGTTGTTGGTGGTTGGTGACTTGGGTCTGAACACTATATATTAAGAAAAAAACATCTCTTGCATGAGGAAGCCTGACAATGAGTCCCTCAGAGTGACAAACTGTCTTCAGACCAATGCCTCATCTCATTCAGTGACTGTCATTGATTATTTGAAATATTGCTCCGTCATTTGACAGCAATAAAAAGCTAAAATATTCAACCTTTTTGGTAATAAAATGTCCAAATCAATTGCAGCTGTGATTAAAAAGCCACAGATCAGTTACTCTGCTCAATGAGCTCTCAGAACATCAAGCACTCTCTCAATCACAGAGTTTTTCCATTTCCAAGGACGTCATTTGTTAGGACACAAGTTGGCGGTCTTTAATTAAACTCTGTGAAATGTGAAAATAACTGTGTGGTGTTTCATTAACATTTTCCTTCACTAAGGATGTCATGGCTGGTAAAGACACTCTCTAAATGTGATCAGCTACAGATTATCAATCAGTTATCACCGAGGCTCCTTCCATCCTCTTAATTTTCTGGAATTTAGTGCATTAAATTGAATTTCCACTCAAATCGGCAGCATATCAGCAAAACAAATACATAAATTACAATAAGATATTCATCATCACATTTAAGTTGCATGAAATAGCTGTGAAGTTTGGACAATATATATATTTTTTAGCTTGTTAACATCCACCCTTTTTTTTGCAATTTTTCACCCATTTGGCATACTCAAATGCAAAAGCTTATAACAGATAACTGTGAGGCCAAAATGCATCTATTAGGCTTCATTTGGAAAATAACATCTTCTAGTTTCTGGAAATGTGCTTGTTTAGCTTGTGGCTACAACACAACCAAAACTACATCAGTTCAAATATGCTTTTGGTCCTCGTCTATAATGCGTCATATTTGAATAACAATAACTAGGACATGCTTTATGCCAGAACTATGCAAATCACCACATACAGTCTACATCTTGTCAACCACACCTGTATAACATTTCAGACCTCTAGACCTAACCTAAGAGGAGCAGATTTTTACTTTGTGGTGTCACTGGTGTCCCCGCATCTCTCCAAAATGTCTTCAAATGGCCAAAATTGTGCCAATTGCTTTTACTCGTTACTGCGTGATGCTAAGCTGCTTACAACTGGCCAGTGACACAGTAGATGTTAAGAGGTTAAATAATCCAGCACATGCAATTAAAAGTTTATTGAGTGAACATTTTGGTCCAGGTTTATTTAGAGTCATTACACCTTTAACACATCTCTATGTATGTAAATCTTGTTTATTCAACAAGTTATTGCAAAACAAGTCATTCAAACTACATTTTGCTTTGCTTCTTAAGTCTTTGAACAGCTTTCATTGAGTTTTCATCAGGTTTACGCCCAGAAACTAAGTAGCGTTACTTGACTGCAGTGGCATCCGCTTTACACAAAACTACTCTTCAGAGACTGAAAACTTGATCACTATTATTAGTCTTTGGAGCCGTTGTCAAACAACATAACATGACCAGACTCTTTGTGGCAAAGGAACATGTCACCCAGTGCAGCTGTGTGACTCTCTGATGTGTCTTTAATAGTTTTTGGACAACAACGGAGGTCTACGGCACAGAGGAATAAGATATATCAGGCTTTGGATACACACATTGCAAACCTTGTCCTTTAAGTTACAAAAATGAAGATTTGAGACATGACTTGAAATTGTTTACTGTACAGTTCAGCTTATTTGAGATTTGACTCCAAAAAGACCTGATTGGACATGAGACCTGAAAATAAAAACATTCAAGTATCATGTTTTGACCTTCTGCAGTCCCTAGAAACAAAATCAGTAAGACCACCATGAACAGGCCTTGTACAGCTATATAGTGTTAAATATTAGCCTTATGCATTAAAAGTATAGACTTGAAATTGAATTGCAATTTTCTCAAGGACTTTAAGACTTAAAACATCTCTGAATATGTAATTTGAATGTCATTTTGGAAAATAAATTGTCGTATGTCACTACTGTAGCTGATGGCACATTTTTACTTCCATATATAGTCCGCTGGTCATCTGCCTCCCTGATTGTACTCTATTGATATTTCACCTCAGGCATCACTACTCTTCGTAGCCCATGAACATGTCTGTGTTGGTTTATTGCTGGTCAACTAGTGTCGCTGGGAAAAAAAAAAGGTCCCAAAGTGATGTAGAGGTTCAGTTAGCTGCTGAGAAGGAATCCATACATTGATCTGAGCTCAAGAACACACACATACACACACACACACACACTGGCAGGGGATACAACGATTTAAACTCGGAGGAATGAATCGGCTTAATGCAGCAAACCAGAACAACCCATTTCCAGGGGATATTGTGTGTGTGTGTGTGTGTGTGTGGGTGTAGGGGGGGGGTGTGGGTGTGTTTGTCAATCCCCACTTTCTGTCTGAAACGACCCTTCACATCTCCTCCGGCGAGTAAATTTAGAAAGTTTCATGTAGTGTGCTGTGTTTTTGTCTGCTGACCCTGTTATCTGTCATGAGCTGTGAGCTTCACTATTCAACGAATCCCACCAAGACAAATCTGATGTGATCTCCACGAGCATCTGGTTGAATAATTCAAACCAGGAACATGCACAAGTCTGCAGTGTTCACGGCTATATTTAAGCTACAGGCTTCACTGTGGATATGATGATGAATATGTTTCTTGTGTGTGTGTTACAGGAAAGGTGGATAATCATGTACTGTTCATATTTTAAAGACACAATGCTTATAATAGTTAAAGCAGCTATAATCTGTATTTTCATAATAACAATGTATGGGTTGAATTGGACATGGCTCATACTGATGAACCTACAGAGAATTATCAGCAACTCTGCAGCTTTACGGAGCTTTATAGTGAGTTTCAGCTCACTGTTTATGTGTCTGGCTGCAACTTTACTGTCTCAGTGTTCTCATAGCGTCATTTTCGGCTGCAGCAGGCAGCTGTTTTCAGGGAAAAAGCTCTAAAAAGCAACAGTACACAACCTGCTCAGCACCAACCAGCAAACAGACACAGTTAGCTGTAGACTAGCTGGTGAACATAGTGGAGCATTTAGCAGCTAAAGAGCCAGATATTTCCCTCAGGAGTTGGTGGAGACCAAAAACAGAGCTAAAAGAGAGTGAATATTGGACTTATGTTCACCAGGTGGACAGAAACATGACTCCAAATGTATGATAATGTTGCTCCATGACTGCTGGATGTGGAAATTAGCAACTGTTGGCCAAAAAATCAGATAAATGTCGGTTTAAAGTACTTTTTGTAACTTATTTTGGTCACTTTTCAAATTTCCGAGGATCTGGCATAGCGTGATAGGCAAAATCATCTCACTAAATTGATATTATCTTTAAACTTTTATTGATTACAGAAAAGTTAAGTTTTTGCATTAATGTGAGAAGCTCTTCTTGTCCTCTTAGACGCGTCAGCTGCTGTCACCGGTGCTGAAATTTGATTTTACTATAGCTCGACCGTCTCGTGGTGAATGACAACGCACACATTAACTTTACAGCTGCAGGGTGTGTACGAGTCAAAGTAAGAGATGAATTTTCTGGCTGTGACAGATCATATTTATTCAGGCCTCTGGGGAACATTTAAAGGGGAACAAAAGGTCAAGTAATCTCTTTTTATCCTCTTTCGGGAAAAAAAGTGTTCAATGTTTCACTGTTATCAATTGATTAAAAAGAGAAAATGAAAACAAGCTACAGTTTGAATGCAAACAAGTAAAATAATTTCTGTTTCAATCTGGTCATTGATTTGTGTTGTTTGAGTTATTATGAATAATAGGAGAAGGATGTGATAAGAGAAACATGAAAGTGTTAATTAAACCAACAAATTAACAAACAAGGAAGTCGGCATATTTACAATTCAATATTCCTCTTTTCAGACAGTAAATTTACTATAATTTTATATAATATAATCTCTATATATTTTTATACAATGTAATCAGTTATATTTTATATGTATATATATATAATCTTTAATTTTCAGTGTGACCTGAACATTAATAAATGGATAAAAAATAATAATAATAATAATAATAAAGAAAAAAACAATTTTACAAATATTCGAGTGTAAATCAGACTTTAAAAATACCTTTTAAAGTGCAAACACAGTAGTTTAATGTATATTTTATGTATTTTCTTCAGTTTTTGTTTGTAAAGCTGATGCAGAAAACATAGAGAGAACAAGAGAACAAATAAATAAGATTAAGATTAAGAAAGCAACAAATTGTTTAAGTTCAAAAAAGTAAAGAAAACAACAAAACAGTTACATGACAATACAGTGAAACAATAATGAAATTACTGATAGTGTACATGTATAATTTAATTTCTCATTTACTGTAGACTTACAGTGTCTTTTTATGTCCATGGGGACATAAAAGTCATTATTTTTTACAAAAAACTCTGCAGATTTGTAAAAACATTTGTAAAAACCAAAAACAACAATGTATTACTGATATATTTGCCACTGAATATTCAAAGTTTTGTCCCCAGGAAACTCAGGCGTCATTAGTCCGTGTTGGTTAAATGTCACATGTTTGATCCCAGCGGAGCTCGTGTATCCGACAGCGAGGACGAGACCCTGAACTCTAAAATGTAAATGCTGTGGATCCGCAGGAGGGGAAATGTACATGTCAGAGCTGCAGAGGGGAGAGATTGGATCAATACCCATAACCCCCCCCTCTCTTTCTCTCTCTCTCTCTCTCTCTCTATCACACACACACACACTAATTCCTCCACATCTCCTCCATTTGCACATCTGGTGCTCCATCTCCGTAACTACTCATTGACCTATGCAGCACTTCTAAATGTGTGTTTGTGTGTGTGTGTGTGTGCCTTCATGCAATCCCATTTATTTGTGTGTGTTATTTTGCAGGCTTGTATCAGTGACATATCTGTGTATCCACAGTATTGTATGTGTGTTTGTTTGTGTGTATCGGTTTTTTGTGTGTGTCTCCAACTCCCCGGGGAGAGATCCGCGGCGTCTTTAGCGGGTCTGTCTGACTGATGGACGGCCCTCTGAGGCCGCTATAGCAACACATTAGCTCTGATTAGATCACATGACCGGCGAGAGCGAGCCATAGAGCGAGATCGAGAGCGAGCGAGAATTTGTCATTCTTACCGCATGTTTAAATATTAATGCTTTTGTGTATTTGTACTGTAAGTACACACACACACACACACACACACACACACACACTCGAATGCTGCAGAGGAGACGGTTGCAGCTGAATGTGTGCGTGTGCATGTGTGTGCATGTGTGTGTGTGTGTGTGTGAGAGAGAGAAAAAGATCAAAGAAAAACACAGGGGAAGTGACATTTGTCAGCCATGCACATCTGTGTGTGTACATACTTTGAATGCATGTGTGTGTGTGTGTGTGTTTCTGCTCATGTTTGTCCTTTTCAATAGATGCAAATGCGCATGTTTGTGTTCACATGTATGTGTGTGTGAGCTTTTTCTCGATGCCCCACCTCCTGTTCAGCATGGAAATGTCAAGCTGTGAGCATCTACAGTATGTTTGGTGTGTATATTTCTATGTTCCTGCAATTAAAAATTATTTTCATTATCGATTAATCAATTATTGGTTTGATGTAAAACATCAGAAAACAGTAAAAAACGTCCACTAGAGCACAAGATCTTAACAGTCCAAAACCTGAGACAAGAAAAGCAGCAAATTCTCACATTTTTTGACATTATTGTGTAAAAAATTACATGAACGAATATTCTTTTCATCAATTAATTGATTAATCGACATATTATCTTTAAGCGTCAGTCATATTTTTTGTGTTTTATGTGTATTTCACCATCTTCATCATTTTAAAGGCTGCATGTCTGTGAGTGTGTGTTAGCATGTGTGTGTTTCTCATTGCACGTATGTCATTGTGTGCATCGGACGTGTCACACGCAGTCAGATTGTCCCCAGACGGCACCGCGCCGCATGACACGCTTGTTGCTTGTTGTCAGGACAGCCATGCCGGTAACCATGACAGTCGCGGTCGTTAGGGAGCCGTGGCAACGGATGATGACCCTCGGGACGGGAGACGCCGTCACATCCTCCTGTTCTTCCCTCCCATCGTATTCATCTGGATCTCTCTTTCTCTCATTTCCCTTCAATTACTTCTTCTCTCATCTCATCTTCTTATGTGCTTTTGTCTTTTCTCACATCAAATCAACATCAGCGCTGCGTTCATTTTAAAGCAGTGGTTTGGTTTCTCCTATATGGGAAAATTTGGTGCCCAAGAGATCGCAGTGACTCGCTTTCTCCGAACATTCATTTACTCTTTTAGTCCATTGATGTTGCAGCTTGAATCACTGCAGCGATCTGTAGTTGACTTTGGCAGCTCATTTTTGTCCCCGTACCTGTGGATAGATGAGAGTGGTCAAATCGTAATGAATGGTCATCGTGCAGGTCGGATAGCCTCACTGTTTGTGCTGTTTGACTCCTCACACATGCGTGACATTGCAATTATATCTTAAGCAGCATTTATTTAGAAGAAATTACTGATCTCAAACCTTTGTGCTTCTTTGGTGCAGACCTCTTCCACTCACCGGTGTCCAGAAGATATTGGTATCATATGAAACTAGGTGATCTAAGGCATCCATTGATACCAACCGTGTCATGCTAGCTTGTTAGGAAGGGGGCTAAATAACGCTCCGAAGCTATGCTAAATTTTGATGAGGGAAAAACTGGCATGGCCATGTTCAAAGGGGTCCCTTGACCTCTCGCCTCAAGATATCTGAATGAAAATAGGTTCTATGGTTACCCACGAGTCTCCTCTCTACAGACATGTCTGCTTTATGCTAATCCCATGCAGTTTTGGGCAAAAACCCTGCAGTATTAATGTGTTATCATTTGCCTATTCTAAAAATGGTGTATTTGAATATTTCTGCATACTGGGGTCCCTAAACACTCTTGGAATTGCATAAATTGGGTCTGACTGGAAGGCTGAGACTCTTGTGGATCCACTGAGCCAAACTGTATTCATGTGTGATTATGTTAGTCCCCATCGTAGCCATTTCATTGTAGTTAGACCATTTTTTGAAACTTGACCTCACTGTATAAAATGACCTATTGTGACCTCTAGGATAATCACAGCCTCATGAAACTTTACAGCCACAAACTACAGACTGAGGACATTAAGAAGATGTGCAGCTTTACAAGGTATATTGACAAGTTCTTGATACTGAATCTCAGCATAAATTTTTCTGTGGTGTTCCTTGAAGTCTTGGTGTCTTAATGTGGTATTTTGGAGGGATTTTTGACCATTTTATCAATTCTCAAGTGGTCAAAAATGGTTAAACTTTGCACCAAATCTGTATAACAAATGGTATCAACTTGTGAGACATAATTGAGCATGAGGACAGTCATTGTATACTTCCATCATAATGCTCTAAACCCTTATACACTCTTTCAAAATTGAAATAGGTGCCTGACCAAAACACAATGTTAATTACAGATTTATTACTAGAAAAACTTGACACACAGTGCTGAACTGCATCTCAAATGAATCTTCAGGCTCCCAGCTTTCACATGATGTATTTCACTTCTATGTGGCAGATACTGTTGACCTGCTGTCTCCCCCTAAATGGGTCTTTGGTAGGGGGGCGGGAGTGGAAGAGGTTAATGTCTGCCTAAAGTTTACACAGAATCCTTGCTGAGATTAATTGTTTTTTACTTGTTCTTTGTTTTAAATCAAAGATGTTTCTTTCCCCTATTGCTTATGTTTAGACAACATTTACCATTTGAGAATTTTAATATATTTTGTTAAAAATAGATGTGTAGAAAACGTCCCTCAGAGTTTATGTCAACAGAAACTTAGGTATCATATCGGCTACTTGTATGGAAAAGTGTTTGGAGTGTAACTCACACGGACTACAGATTGAAAGCAGGCAGAGGACTTGGTGTGCTGGGTTTGATGGTGATGGTGTGATCTCACATAAAACCAGTTTGAACTAACCTCGAGCTTAAACGTTTACCAGACTGATGCATGTATGTCGAGACCAGAAAATACACTGAACTGACGGTTCATTAGATCCATTTCACTAATACAACAGTCTGATTTAGAGATGTGTTGATTCATCTTATTGGTCATTTTGGAGGATGTGGTTTGTGCTGGTGAGCTGAATTGTGTTTTACTGGTGGTTGAGGTGTCTAATATCTAGAGCTGATGATTCTGATAATGGACTAATCATTTGAGGCATTAAATGATCAATGTGATTAATTAATGTGAATGACAGTAAAGTTAATATCTTTGGGTTGTGGACTGTTGGTCGAGACAAAATAAGACATTTGAAGTTGCGTCTTGGGTTTTGAGAAACGATGATCAATGTTGTTTCTGTATTTTCTGACATTTTATGGATCAAACGACTAATCAATGAGAAGAGAAAATGATGTAAACTTCATATTAGAGACATTCGTCATTGTAACTAAGTGTAACTTTCCTCCTCAGTTTGATGTTTGATTGATTGTCTTCTCAAAAGTGATCAGAGCTTCTCAACATCTCACAAACCTTCACAGTCTCTTCTGACTGAAAACCTTCATGTATAATAACCTAACGAGTTTGTTACGTGAGATAGTTTCCACTTTTGTTTTAAATATTTGAAGATCTCAACCTGGCGAAGCGTAAGAGCTTCAGTTCAGACCAAAGATTCATGATTAGACGAGTTGAAAGTTAACAACTACTGCCAGTTTACACCAAAGTGACTAGACGAGAAGGTGTATCGTCTCCATAGCGACAACTTTCTGTACTTTCATTCTAACTGACGGCTTTTCAGGGTTTTATTATAGCTGGATATAATTTGTAGCATCTTAAAGTATGAATGAGGATCGTGATAGCGAGTTACTTGCTACAGTTGCTTTTCTAGCATTGATGAAACAGTTAAAACATGAAAAAAAAATGACAGTTTGCCGACTTGACCAGCTGACTTTGCTACAAGGTGATTGGCTGTTGAAACAGGTGACGTGCCTTACTTTCTAAAACCAGCCACTGGCGTCATCTCTTAGCTAATCTTTGTTCTAAGGGTTGGGGTTAAACTGAGCCGAACACATACATTTTCTGGAACATTTAAGAGTTAAAGTGTATGTCTCATCTTTCTTTTCTCCCTTTCTAATGTTGTTGCGTCTTCTCTTCTGTTTAGTTAAGGTCATTGTGGCTTTATTGACATGACAACGCTAATATTAGTTTGTCAAAGCATCAAACCTGAAGAGAAAACGGAGTCATCTTCCTCCTTCTCTTTTCTTCTACTCATTGTCTTTTTTCCTCTATAGTTCACACTTCTTCACTCATATCAATCTTCAAGGACTTTGATTACACTCTCTTTATTAACTGTTTTTCTGAAAGTATGTGTTTGTGTAACTGAAAAAAAAAAAGAATTCAGTGAGCGAACAGTTAAATGACTCACTGTCTCTTCTTCTTCTTCTGTGCGGCAGTCAGTCGTTTATCTGGCAGTGTCTTCCTCATCCATGAATATTTAGACTTTTTTTTTTTTTTCCTTCATGTCACTGAAGCAAAGACACGCTGATATATTCACAGTTTTGTGCCTGGAACGGCTCGTATTAAAAACAGTTTTTCACATTTGAGGAGGAAGTGAATCTCCTCCATCTGTCTCCTTTTCTGTCTGTGTCTTTCATTCCTTTTTGTGTCTTTTTTTTTAAAAAAATCTCTCATCCACCTTTTTTGCTTAAGAAAGGTTCATTTACAAAACTGCTGGTGTATTTCTGAGTAAACATTGCTGTAATTTCAAAGGAACAAGCTTTAAGAGTCACCTTGTCTTTCCAAATGTATTTTCATTTCTGTCATTTTAAGGTGTCAATCATTTTTCCTCAGTGATATCATTTTCTTGATATTCTTTTTTTTTTGACATTTTGACAACTGCAGCCTGACAGCACTTTAAAAAAAAAAAGACAGCTGACTCAGTACATCATTCTTCTGTCCTTCTTTTTCCTTGATTTTTTTCTTTTATCCTCTTTGCTTGGCAGCTTTTTACGATCAGGATTTGATGTTTTTGTCATTTCCCTGCCAGCAGCCGAGTCTGTAATGAGTTCCAACGCGCTAATAGCTACTTAATGGACAGAGAAGATCGCTTTTTTTAAATCTTTTTTCTTTTTTTTTTTTTTATTAGAAAGACAGAAATGGAACTTAATTTCAAAACCCACTTCATTAAAAGTTACTTAAGCTGATACGGATCAACGTATGAAAAACAACCATCGGCGCAATCTGGAAAATCCATCATGCAGCCTCTCCTGCCGTAACAGGAACAGACTGTTCACACTCTCTTGACACGTTCATGCTGATGATGTATAGGCCTCATTTTTCTTGTTATTTATCTTTGTGGAAAAAATGATTCCAGCTTTTTTTTTTTTAACTGCCTGGTTGATCAGCTGCAGCTTTGTGAACACGGAGACTAAAGATGTAAAATGAGACAGTTTTTTCCCCCAGAAAAACATCAGGATCAGTTGTTTAAGCGTCCAAGAGCGACATATATTTATGTTCAAGTGTTTATCAGCAGTCATAGTAGTTATGATGTGGAGTAAAGTAAGAAATATTGAGACTAATACAATGGATGCAGGCTTCTGTTGTGTTCTGGTAGATATTATCGTTTTGGCTCTGCTTCCAGTTTTGTAATAATTAGGGATGTGCAGAGTTCCCAGTATTTGTATTTGTTGAGGCAGCGAAATTATTTGTATTTGAATAAAAGTGGAAAGAGGCTTAAAAATCCTGATGAAGGAGGTCCCCACGTCTGGTCTTGAACTAGAGACTCCCTGATCATAGACGACTGTGCTGATTACTGAGCTAAAACTTTACTCTTCACGTCATTGCAGACAGACCTCTTTGTATGAAACAAATATTTGTAAAAAAAACCAACCCATTATTTGTGCTTTGCCGAATAATGTATTTGTATTCAGGCACACCCTTAATAGATAGATGGTAGGGATGTGCAGAGAGTCCAGTATTTGTATTTGTTGAGGCAGCAAAATTATTTGTATCTGTATTCAAATATAAGTGGAAAGAGCCTTAAAAATCCTGATTTTGTTTTCATGACACTTTTAATTTTAGAAAATTATTTTGGTTACTGAGCTAAAACTTTACTCATCGCCTCATGCAGACAGACCTATCTATTTGTACACCCATAACACAAAGACAGCACACTGTGAAGATAGGAACTTCAAAGGCGATTATTGCTTTGCACTTTTCATTTATTGCCTATTTTTTTACAACCTAACTCTGTGGAAAGGAGAAGAGGAACAACAGGTGATGGAGAGTCTGTTGGGATCACTTTGCTTGTGTCAGTAGCTCAGCTTTATCTCTGGGGAACACCCCCAACAAATAACTTTTAAAATATTTGTATGAAACAAATATTTGTATAAAACCCACTATTTGTGCTTTGCCAAATAATGTATTTGTATTCGGGCACACCCCTAGTAATAATACAAAAAAAGTTAGTTTTAGTTGTTTTTTCTTTTCATTTAGTTTTAGTTTCTTTTTTTAGTTTTAGTTAAAATCTCACTTAAGGTTGTTAAAAGCTCAAAACTAAATAGTTTTTTGTAGATAATAGATGTAAGAATGTAAATATATATCAGAAAGATTCAGTGAATTTATGGTTCTGATTCAATCAGGAGAGACTAAATGATATTTATTGAACAATCATGATAGATGAAGGTTGAAAAGTCTTTGGCGATTAGACGCCATCGTGATGTCGCTGGATATGAAAGGGGGGAGTCTAGACACTGGTGGTGGTGGTGAAGAGGCGTAGATCTTGGTGGTGAAGGTAGCGGTGTCTGGTGAACTCGGGCTTGGTGCTGAAGTAACAGAGCGGAGATGACAGCTGACAGCGACAGAGAGGGAAACGGAATTTAAAGTTTGACAGGTGAGCCGTGATTGGTGGTTAGAAATCGTGGAGTGATCTGATTTGATAAGTAGGAGTGACGCCCCTAAACAGCTGATGAGAAAGCGAGAGGAGGAAGAGGAGGCGGGGAAGAAAGAGAGCAGAGCGAAATGAATGAATGGTTAAAGATTGTCATTCCTGTCTGAATTTAAGCTTCATGTGAGGAGAAAGGAGGAAAAAAGAAGACATGTTTATGAAGAAAAGATGAAGGGAGGCAGGTTTAGGGATGAGGAAGGTAGAAGAGAAGGAGATAGATGGAGAGAGGAAGATGAATGAGAAGGGAAAAGTGGAAGAGGAGGGAGAAGCAGTGGCTCCTTCAATTTTTCAAGCTGAATATTTCACTCCTTTCTTTACCTTTTTTCTACTTCGATCTAACTTTGTCTCCCGTCACTCTCTCTCTCTCTCTCACCTCCTTCCCTCTCCTCCTCATCCTCTTCCTCTTCCTCTCTTTCCCTCTCTGACCTCATTTTTTCAGCTCATCTCCTCTCATTTCACTTGCTTCAACTTTAAGTGCAAAGAGCTTTACCGCCCTTCACCTTGACCCGCTGCAAATTTACATCAACACATACACACACACTCACACACACACACACACACACACACACACACACACACACACACACACACACACACACACACACACACACACACACAGGTCAGGTAACTCTGGACACTGTGTTTACAGTGTAACGCTGTGTGTGTAGCTGAATGATCCATAATTAGAAACCCTGTTCTGCTGCTGCTGTCGCTTTTCTATGGTGTGTGTGTGTGTGTGTGTGTGTGTGTGTGTGTGTTTGTGTGTGCGTGTGTGTGTGTGTGTGTGTGTGTGTGTGTGCGTGTTGACTCGAGACTTGAGTGCAGACATCACAGTAAGAGCTGCTATTGTCATCTCTGTTGTGAAGGATATGTGGCTCTGTATGTGTGTGTGTGTGTGTGTGTGTGTGTGTGTGTGTGTGTATGTGTGTGTGTGTGTGTGTGTGTGTATCTCCGGGAAATAGCGGCTTCAGATCAAAGGAAGCCGTCGAACGTCTGGCTGCTGTCTTCCTGCCTAATTAACCCAACACACACACACACATATATACACACACACACACACACACAGACAAGCAAAGGTTGTGTACTGGGGAGACTAATTAGCCTGTGGCCTGTTTTTATGAACTTGCTCGCTTGCCTACGTGTGTGCGCGTGTGTGTATGTGTGTATTTTTTTCACAGTAATCATAACAGCTCTTTGATTATGTAAACAAGGTGACTGACATATTCGACCTTGTACACTAACACGTGTGAGTGTTTTTTATTGATATTAACACTGATCTTATTGATAACCCATCAGTCTCCAATTAGAGCCTGAAGTAACTGGTCAAAAAAATAAAATGTCATGATATGAAGTGATTTTAGTTCGCCTGCAGGCTTTTGGATAATTGTTCAAGTTATCCCACACAGATGTTGACGGCCAGTACGAGATGATTCAGCTGAGTCGATCAGTTTCATCAGTTTCGGCACAAACGGAGCAGAAACAGGTTTGTTATCTGCAGACTGCTGCTAGCTGTAGCGTTAGTTCCTGTAACCAGAGATGATACTTCGTCAACAAGCCAAGAGCGCAGACCAGCGTGCGGAGTCGTTTCCAGTCTGTCCTTCTCCAGACCAGATAGCCAGAGACGGCTCGCCACCTGCAGTCATCACAGTCCTGTAAACTGCAGCGGGTGAACATGAAGTTTAACTGTTCATCACATCACAGCTTAACGGGACTGTCATGACTCAAAACGGCTCATGTAGCAGCTAAAAATGTACTTTTTGTGCATATTGTAATAACTTGATTTTCACAATGTACACATTTTACACATCATGCTTTAAATCTAAACAACAAACTGATCATTTGTTGATGACACACACCATTTTTTGTCTTTTTTAGGCAACAAAAACCGGTTAAAGTTAGGAAAAGGTCATTTAATTGTTTTAAAGAAAGCAAAGTGAACTGTTGGTAGAAGACAAGACTTAAAGTGTGTGTGTGTGTAAATAACACCCATATGGACATATATGTGCTGCTATAACAACCTCTGCTCTGTTGAGAAGGTTTTCCACAAACACAAGATGTTGGAACCTGGCTGCTCTCATTCAGTAACAAATAAAAGACGACTAATTTTAATAACTATCTAAAAATATTTCATATATCAAATTAGGGGAAAATACAAATGACTGAAGAGCTGAATCATTTTTCCTTTAGGAGCACCTTGAGGTTTCCTGTGTGAGAAAATAACTGAGCACTTGACTTCTTTGTAGTGTTTACACATATTGATATTGTTTTCCTTGCTGTTGAGTAGCTTCTAATCAACTGATACAGTATATTATCATATTCAAAATGAGTGACTCAGAAGTCGTTACCGAGGTTACGGGAAGAGCGTCCCTCGCTTCGTTCACTTCCAGCTCTGATGCATGACGAGTCGAGGGATCGGACAGACGGACTCTCGGTTACAAAACTGCTGCTTTTAACCCTTTGAGTTGCAAGAAAACCACAGCTGCTTTCTGACTGGTCGACTCCCAAGTATTGTTTCCATGGCGATGCCTCTGCCTCCTTCTGTCATGACTAAGCACCGCGAGAGACAGGCATGTTTGTGTGTGTGTGTGTGTGTGTGTGAGAGAGAGAGAGAGAGGGAAAAAAAACACTTTGACAAGGGTTTTCAGTTTTGTTTGACACACACACGCACACACTTGAACGTGCTGAGAATTTAAAGGTGTCACTGCGTTCCCCAACACACACACACACACACTTACACACTTACACAAACTACACACCCTGACGCCGCACGTAGATGTGATAATAGCTCAATTTATCACCGTTTAGGAAAATTCCCACTGTGTGTACGTGTATTAGTGTGTGCGTGCGTGTGTGTGTTTGTGTGTGTGTGTGTGTGTGTACATCTCACTCCCTTAATGCCAGATCCAATGATGCAGATCAGGAAACACTGACTCACTGTACAGACAAAGTCACACACACACACACACACACACACATACAAACACACACTTACTGATACTTTTGTTTCAGTTTTTTCAACCTTCTCATTTGCATGCAGAGACACACACACACGCATACACACACCGAAACACAGCGACGAGGCCAATTAAGAAGACTGATGTAGCGCAACAAATTCAATTAAAGCTCATTGTGTAATTGCTTATGACTAAATTAAAGGCAGGAAGGAGCGAAGGAAGGAAGGAAGGAAGGAAGGTAGGATGGAAAGAGGAGTTAGAGGTCTTAACATTTCATTATAGTTGCAGTTTTTTGGCTGTTTACTGTAACTTTATTATTGTGTATTAAAACAATTATTTTATTTAGAGTGATTCATCGTGTAGGCCTACAAAAATTCAAAAAATGGTGAAAAATATCCATTATATTTTCCTAGAGACCAAGATGATGTCTTCAAATGTCTTGTTTTGTCCGACTAACAGTCTTGTATCCAAACATATTCAGTTTACAATAATATAAAGTCGAGAAAAGCAGCAAATCCTCACTAAAGAAAAGCTTGAACCAGAGGACGATTGTTGACGATTCTTGTTTAAAAAGTGACTGAAATGATTATTTGATTATCAAATCGATTGACTAATAGATTAATAGACTAGTGTTGTTTCACTGTGACTTTAAAGCTTTTGAAACAGGGTGAATTATACTGTGATTAGATGTCTTAAAACCTTACTATGTGTGTGTTCTTGTTTTTCATGATGAATGTTCCTGTTTTTGCTCTGCAAAGTTGCAGAAACAGCAAACGTAGCAGCTAAGATTAACGACGGGAGACCAGTACATGCATTAGAGGAAGTAAGGAGGTAATAAAGGTCAGAGACAGGTCAGAAGGGTGACATCTCGATTTAGGGACCTACAGCTGGCCAACTAATTAGAGAACTGAGAAAATGTCATGTCTGTGGAATATGTCTGTAAACGTTAGAAGAAATATGAGACGCCCATTTGTAAGGTATATAAACCAGTTGTGAATGTTCTGAGATGAGCCTTTTTCTCTGTAACCCTGTTTGTGTGTTGCACTGTGAAACGCTCCTTCTTGTACAAAAAATAAATTCAACTTAAACTTTGATACTTAGGATCCAGTCTCCATTATTTAAAGGTCATTGAGAAGAATAAAGGATAAAGCAGCACCTGCAGGACACTAAGGCCCTTATTGTGTCTGTGGATGTGGTGCTTTAATGGTGCATATTCTCATATTAAATTAGAATGAAATTAACACAAACCAGGTTCAGGTGACACAATCTTTTTGTGTCACTGTGTCATATTAAGCGACTGTAGAGTCGTTGCCCGACCAATCATAGCTTGCTGTTGAGGAGCAAGAATGTGAACAAACAATGGCATCCAAAGCAGTGTGTATGATACCGGCTGTCTGGTTGCCATAGCATCACAGACTTTTCCTCTGTTTCACGGTTCCACCTCGCAGCATAAACAGCAGCCACGTCATTCCTCTTTCACGTGTGTTTACAGTTGTGCACTCTGTGCACCAACTGGTCAACGTCAAGTTGCAGAAGTTGTCATACGAGGCAGAAATTCTGACATGCTGGTGTTTTTGTCGGGATATCTTGAGGCGTCCCAGATGCAGCATCAGTCGTTGTCCACTATGATACCCTACAAGAGATAAACCAATCAATTGTGGCAATCGATGCCCATTTATATTCCCGAGGGCCGACGTCTGATATCGTCTAGTCTGATCTTGGTATTAGTCGAGTTCTGGGGCCATGTTTGTTGTACAGAGAGTAAAGCTCTGAATAAACCGACTTGATTCGAGGTTGTGATGAAGGAGAAAAAAGTTTCTGTGGAGAGAATGAAGATTAGATTTGTAAGGGTGGGGGGGTAAAAACAGGACGACACTGGTCTTTAGGGTTAGGGTCTGTACTGGCTGTTACTTCTTCTAGGTCTTCAGGATTTTTACAGTAACTGTCCTGCATCTGGAGGAGTCATAAGTCACTGTTTCTCACATGTTTCTCACAAGCAAAGCTGGCTGAACGAATCCACCAGGAATTCATTGATTGGTTTAGATTAAATTGGATTTGGTCATTTAAAATGTAGTCTGTAACAACTTGCAGTTCACATTGATTTAAAATGTAATTAGACGTTCCCTCAGGTTTGTCCCGTGAGTGTATTCTACTTCTTGGCAGCAGCGTGGTCCTATTTGATACTTCAACACATGTGCTGCAGATAAAAAAACAAAAACAAACAGAAATTCCACTTTTTGTACAATTTAAAGTCTCAGTCCAGGTTGTGTTGAGTTTCTAATCACGGCAGTTTTACAAGAGCTCCATCATCAGCATCCAAAAATAAACTTTTTGTCTTTCGTGCCAACTGAAAAAGCAACTAACTGCCAAAAGATTTTTTACTTTTCCAGCCAAAATAACAAGAATGTGTCACATCAGGAACTGGCTCAAGTGCTGAATTAATAGATGAGTAGAAGTTTGAATTAAATCTTACTCACTACAACAGTGAAAGTTTCCTCAAGTGCAACAGAATTTAAATGAGAGCAACGAAAACAAAGAGTTACTTCAGAGGACAGTTTGTTGTTCATGAGGTGTTTATTAAAACTCGGCTGCGAGGCGTGTTATTTTGAGTGCTGTGACCTCTCTGCATGAAAAGTAAACGTTAAAAAGAAAGTAGAAAGACAACAATGGAGATGGAGGGAGAGAAGGAGGAGGGAAGTTGTTAATTAAATCAAACGCTGGCTGAAAGGAGGAGAGGACAGAGGATGAATAGAAAGGCTGAGGCAGAAAAAGGATGGAGAGGAGGAAAGAGGATGAGTGAGGGATTGTTCAGGATAAATCATGAAGGACAGAAGGAGGGATGGAAGAATAAGGAGAGAGGAATGAAGGATTTATGAAGGAGGGAGCAGGACAGAGGAGAGCGAAGAGGGATGAAGGATAGAGGGAAGACATGACAGAAGAGATGAATAAGAAGACAGAGAGGTGGAGGAGAAGAGGTGAGGGATGCTTGAGGGATGGTGGGATTTATTGGAGGGGAAGAGGTGAAGGATTACAGGAAACAAGAAATTTAGAAGGAAGAAGAGAAGTAAAAAAAGTTAAGAGAGGAAGGAGAGACAACAGGAAGGACGGATGAATCGGAAGAACAAGAAAAAAAGGGCTTGAGGAAGAGGAGAAAAAGTGGGATCAGAAGAGAAAAGGGTGATGCAGGGGCTGAAGGAGAAGTGAAGGAGGTCTAAATTAGTCATGGTGAAACAAAACCAAAGGCGAAATGGAGGGATGATGGAGGAACGAAGGAGAAGAAAAGAGGAGGAAGAGGGGGAATGGGGGGGGGGATAGAGGGATTAGAGACGGAGGGAGACAGAGGCAGATGCTCCCCCAGGATTTTAGGTAGCGGTGGGGTTGAGATATTTTCAGTTCAGCTGGCGGTCTTCTATCCCCAAATGCCGAATGCCTCTTGGTTCCATATTTAGAGCGTTATACAACAAAAGGATTGCATCATCTGCCAACATGGTTTTATTTGCCAGAATTTTCTCTGTTTCTCTTCTCTCTCTGCAGCTCCAGGCCTCGTCGCGCCTCGTGCCAGGCGGAGGTTGTAAATAAAAGTTTGTTTGTAATTACCTCGCCCTGTTAAATAAAGGTTAAATGAGAAGAAAAGCTGTTTTGCATGTTCTGTAAAGCCTTTAGAGGAGTCCTTTTTGTTTTGTTTTTTTGTCTTCCACTGTGTTGTATCTGCAGCTTTAGTTTTGTTCCCTTAATCCAGTGTAGTTGTCTAGTAGACTTGTTAAGTTGAGCTGAGATGCTGTAAGGAGCCTCGTAGGGCTTTTACTGGACCAAACCTGCACAAATTAGTCATTTCTATTCCTCGTTACTGCTGCATGTGTTCAAGACTTTAACCCTGCCACTATTAAACTCGACTAAACTAAAAGTTCATCAAATCACTGTATTCCTAATCGTGAACATCTCCACTAATTTCTTATCATCCTCAAGTGAGAGTTACTTATTGACTCTCCTTCTACAGAACCTGAGGAAAGTTTGCTGTGAGGATTTGAACCCCTATCTCAGTCGACTCTAAACTGTTTTCCTGTTTTTTAGCCGTAGAGAAAAATGCATGTTATCATTTCCCAGAGCCCAAGGTGACCTATTCATATAGATTAACAGTGCAAAACTCACAGATATTCAATTTACTATCATATATTATTTGACAGCAAAAAGCCCTCAAGTCCTCACATTTGAGAAGTTGAAACAAGATCATGTGATAATGATAAATGATTGACACAATCGATTAAAAAAAGTCAAAACATCAACAAATCATTGAAGCTCTGCTGACATTTGTGCCTTTTTAGACTCTGTCTAAAAAGAAACATTCTACCAAAAGTGGCTAAATGTGAAAAAGAATTACAATCCCTGATCTGTAAAACAAAGTTTAAACTTGGTCACGTGATGATCGCCGACAGCCAAAACTTTGTGTGTCTCCTGGCTCTAATGAACGCTTCACCGAGCGTAGAAATGTGGCGTCCATGTTCAGCATGTGCTCTCAGTGGAGTACTAACAATCTGATTTCCTGTTTGTGTGTAAATCCAGCCAATTATGTGTTCAATCCTGTCGTTGTATCTGCCAACCCCCCCCCCCTCGTCCTCCCCTGCTGGCAACGCCCCGCACCGTAAGCTGCTCCATCAGCTGGAGAAAACCCTGCAGGCTACGCTCCAAGTCCTCCTCCATCCTCCCTCCGAAGCTGCCGTCCTGCAGAGCAGTTTCAGACTCTTCAGGTTACGTTTTCAGGGTCGAAAGTTGTTTGGGGACTAATTAAGATTCCAATTAAGATTCCCCTTTTGCCCTTTTTCATCAAAGCGGCGGCACTACAGTCCTCGAAAAACAACACAACACATTGGGGTTTGTCTTCCCAGGTTATCTCTCCAGAACATGAAGTGAGGGCACTCATTAAGAATCACCTCTTCTTCCTCATCTGCCCCCCCCCCTCCCTCTCCCCTCCATTTTACCCCCTTTTCTCCTCTGTTTTACCCAACATGTACTTATTCTTGCTTATTTTATACCTTTTGAATTTCTTTTAGTTCCAGAAAAAAGAATTTAATAAACTGTAAAAATGAACTGCACACCAGTTCTTCTTTTCTACTGAAGTGCGTCAACCAAGTGCGTGACGTTTCGCCCCATCGTCTTCATTACTTCCCTGTCTTACTCCTCTGCTCTCCATTACTCTGCTTATGTCATACTCTAATCTGTCTTAGGGACTATTTCTGTCTGAGGGTCAGGAAGTCCAAGGACATATATGTCATATAAGTTCTTCTACAATTAATCAAAAGAACAGAAGAACTTGTCATTTTTATGTTGTAAGTTTAAGTTAAGTTGTATGTTGTGAACTTTAGATTGCAAACTAAGCAAATCGGTTTCCTAAATTTGTGGTAGCAAGATCAAAAAAACACAAAATGTATGCATTAGTAGTCAAATAAAGTATAGAAAACTCAGCTATGGTACTTTTAATGTTTGTCTTTGTTTAGCGCTTTTTAAACTGTCCCCTCTTACATACATGGTATCAATTCTTCAGCACAAACTCAGCTATACTGTAAGTCTAATTTATCATTTGGTCAATTTAGCAAAGTGTAAAGCTACCAGGAACCCAAATTACAAGAAAAATGACAGGCGCCTACAAAAATGTATAAATTGTTAGTGATAATCACTCAAAATATTATCATAAAACTTCAGGGTTGCAAAAATGTATCACTATTCTTAAACACAAATACAGCAGAAATATGTGAAAACTAAAACTATTGGTTATAGTTTTACATGTAATTTACATGTAAATTACATGTAATTTACAATTAATTTACATGTAAAGTGAGTTAATCGCAAGTTGGTTTTGTGCCTAATTTAATTACAAATATAAAATACATCTGTTTTATGTGTAAAATCTACAAAAAAAGTAACTGGTAACTATAGAAATACAGTATTTCCCTCTGATGTGTAGTGGAGCCGAAGTATGGTCAACCTCTTACCTCAAAATTGTACTTAAGCACAGTACTGGAGTAAATGTACTCCACTACTGGTTTTATGGTGTAAAAACAGGAATGAGATACTGCGTAAATGACACCTGGTAAAATGCTTCATGCTCCGTTTGGTGGTAATTTAGAGTTTGCAGAATTCAAACGTTCAAAAAACACACTGAACTGTGCTTGTTAAATCTAACAATGCAGAGAAAAGATGTATAACTGGTCGTTGGCTCACAGCAGAGGGTGAGTCAACGGGACGTTGGTCCAGGAATTAGAGCCAGAACAGTCTTGTGCTTTTTCCTGTTTTTTATTTCTGTAACAGAACCCCTTGCTGCGCCGACACTGCAATACATGAGCAGGCTTGTGTGTGTGTGTTGTTTTTTGTGCTTCTGTTGGTGCGAAAACCCCCTAATTGACAACATTTTTAATTTGAGTGTATTTGCATTCCTGCAACACATCACCCAGCAGGCTCTGAGTTCTCAGGTAACGTTTAACTGATTACAGTTTGGGAAATCTGTCATTAACATTAACATTTTCTTGTGTCCTGCAGATTACTGTTTTGTACCAGATTTGGCTCCGTAAGTCTGTTTTGTCTTCCACATATTTCATTTTAATTTGTCCTGGGAGCTTTTATCAGATGGTTTTATCCAAAGAGCATGTTAGGACTCATTGACTAGACAGTCTCTTTATCTAAAAAGGCAGGATTTAGCCACATAATGACCTGTAACAACAAATTATTACATAAATATGCATTTCAATATCTCAAAAAGGTCCATTATCATTTAGCAGAAACGGTAAATATGTTACGCAATGAAGCTCATATTATCTAACACATGTGAATACTTCATTTTTTAACAATGCACTGTAGGATATTTTGCTTTGTGTTAGACTCTTTTATGCAAACACATCTCTTTATAGACAGGAGGAAAAGGGCAGGATGGAGGGAGGGGAGGTGAGGGAGGAAGACAGGCTGTCGCAAGGGAACGGAGGGAGGAAGAGAGAAAGAGAGATTGTGAGGAGAATGCAGAAGCAGGAGAGTCGATGATAGACGAAGAGAGAAACAGATAAAGAAAGATCAATGACGAGAGGAAGTAGAGAGGCACAAGAGTTAGAGAGGGAAATGTGAAATTTGGAAAAATGGAGGAAAGGACTTTTTTAAAAGCAGAGAAAACTGATTCAGCAAAAAAAAAAAAAGTATAACCCGAGAACATATTAGACTTTAGTGAGTGAAAGATGCAGAGAGAGAAAGTACAGAGTAACAGATAGAGGGAAGAGAGTTTGATGAAGTACAGAGAAGATGGGCCGAGACAGTTGGAGAAAAACTACCAGAGGGCACCAGAGGAGTGATGGAGTGAACTCAGAGAGGACGAAATAAATGGCTAAAGTAATGCAGGAATATTGCGGGGATGAATGAAGGGATAGTAAAAGTGTCTCGGAAAGAACGGGAGATCGAAGTGGGAGAGAGGTTGAGAAAGAGGGAAAGAGAGAGAGAGAGAGAGATGATATCACAGTAGTAGCAGATGAGTAGAGAGAGAGAGAGGAATTGAGGCGAGAAGATGAGGAAAGATACGAACAAGATGAGGTGGCAGATAGCGGATGGGGTCACCTTTAGGGTGACAGAGGAGAGAAAGATCTCTGCTGTCAGTAAAGGTGACAGAGCAGAGAAAGATAAAAAAAAAAGAAGAAGGTGAGATTAATGGAGTTAAAGAGGGGGGTGTAAAAGAGCTGAGTGGACAAGAGAGGAGAGAAGAGGAAGATATTTATTTATTTATGTAACATTTATTTTTATATTACATTGGACCATCTCTTTAGCATGAGCTAGTTCGCAACACCCGTCCTTAATGCGCCTTTAAACAAATATGTAAAACTCAAAGGAAACAGAACATAATGAGAGGGTTTACATGCGTGCTCGTATCCTAATTTGGGTCTTTTGATCATATCCTGGAAGGTTTTTACATGGAATATGAGAAATATTCATATCCTTGTTTACATGATTCTGACAATATGTAGGTTTCATAGACTGTATAAAAATATGGACGTAGTTACCGTGACGTCTCACGTTGGTTTCTGAAGAGCGGTTTTGAAGCTCAAAGTGAGCCGCCTCGGCTGTCGCCATCTTGGCAGTGCGTGATGCTGCCTAACTCCCAGCCAATCAAAAATGGACAAAGAGGCGGGCCGAACGGCTGAAACAAGCCACCTAGTGGCTGGCAGACCTGTCACTCAAAGCAACCATGTCCTTCATTATGCAGAACTTTATGGCTTAATAAAATTTAAACGGGTGAGTTATAAAAAAATTCACCCCCCGTACAGTTGTCATGAAAGAGGAAATTAGCTACAGAGACCTAAACCGTCTTTTGTACCAGGCTGTAAACATGTTTATTTCTGCTGTAAAGTTGGGCATTTTAACATGGGGGTCTATGGGAATGACTCGCTTTTGGAACCTCAAGTGGCCTGCAGTTTTTGGCACTTTCGCATTGGCTTCATTTTACAGCCCTGGAGGTTGCCGCTTGGCAGGTTTCTAATAAACTGTGTACAGTTGTGTCTTAATTTCTCACCATCTCAACCACTATATGTTCTGTAGACACCCGGATCAGGTTTTTACTTGCAACATTATCCTGTTTTCTATTGGAGTACGCCAGGTAGCATATCCAGGTTTCACAAAACCGTCTTATCCTGTAGAATCATGTAAACAGGGATATTAATAACCATGTAAACTCCATATCCAGAATATGATCAAAACCAGGATAAGAGTTGAAAGCAGGATACTGGTGCGCATATAAATGCACTCAATGATACAAAGCCGACTACTTTAAATTCCTTTTATGTACGACTAAATTGTTTTCCCAATTATGTTATGTTAACAGATGTAATTGCTGCCTGGATTATTGAATTTATATGAATTAAGCTACAGTACCAGAGAACAAGAAGTATAGACCTGAAAATGTGCAAAAACAATGAAAACTTAAATAAAACGTGGTTTGAAGAAAGTTCGGAAGACGGTTGTTATGATCATCTTCGCCTTGAGATGCTTTTGGGAAATGAGGTTCTGGTTATTTATGTATTTATGGACATGTTTAAGCTTTGTTATTGAAGGATATGAAAGCGCAGATGAAGTAAAATCAGGAAATCAAGAGGAGGAAAGAAAAGCTACAGAGACGACGAAGTAAAAGTGAGTGTTCAGATTGAAAAAGAGAGAAAAGGTCAGAGTGGAGAGAGAGAAAGAGAGAGAGAGATGGAGGGAAAACTGTCAAAGAAAGAGTGATGGCGACGTGTTCGGTGTTGAAAGGAAACATTTTAAAGAACTACTGGAGAGGTTGTTGAAGAAGAGAACGAAAATGTTAAAGGATGAGTGATGAAGAGTGAGAGCCACCCACATAATAATAAAAAAGCAGTAAACGCTCGGCTCTTAAGTTCTGGCTCGCAGCACTTTCTCTCATTAGACGTCCAGCTTTATTGCTTAGTGGCTGAAGAAGACGAGACACTTTCTGCTTATTCCTGTTACGTGCTGCTGTTTGACCCTCAGATATATATATATATATATATATATATATAATGTCTGCAGATGATACATGTGCTTCATTAAAAACGGCGCGTGATTACGGGGAAATCCTCCTCCTTTACATGATGCTAATCTCATGATTACTTTTTAGATTAATCGACTCGTTAAGTCAGTAAAATATCAAAAAAACTACCAGAAAAGAGCTCATCATAAGCTGCCAGAGCACAAGGTGTCTTCAAATCATGTATATGGATAAAAAAAAATGTAAAAGAAAACAGGGACACATAAGAAAAGAAAGATAAAAGATATAAAGAAAAGCTAATAAGAACAGTCTTGAGTTTAAAGTGATTTGTGTTTTCTGCTGCCGACCGACCCGCAGCGAGTCTGTGAAGTGAAAACATCCTCGCTGTAAGTCCGTCCTGGATTTAGGGTGGTCTTAAAGAGCAGAGTCTGAGGATCTGAGGGGAGTTCAACTCAGAGCAGTAGGCATGTCATTAATACACTCAGGGCCAAGTCTTTAACAGCTACTACACGAATCATAAAATCTCTTCTATGACTTACTGCCAAACGATGCAGCTGCTTTAAAAAAGGATGAAATGTGGTTTTCTCTGCTTGGCTCCGGTTGCATCTCAGCACGATTTGCATTTGTCTAAATGTTTTATCTTGTGTTGCTAATTGGCTCGCTACGATAGATATCAAAGCAGGCAGTTTTTCAGCAATTTAACCGACGTGACCCCTGCAAATCCTCCACTGAGCGGCTTTATCTCCGTGCCCACATTTCTTGGAAATACATCAGGTTGAAATATAAACCAGAATTATCTTTTAAAGGGGACGTATCACATGCTTTTGGTGATTTTCTGGTTGGATGTTAGGTTCTGAAAACATGAGGTGAACGTATGTAAAAATGCTTCCTGCAGGTCAAAAGCCAGGGCTTCAGCCTGCTCTGGACGCTTCGTTTGCAAAGTTACCGCTACTTCCTCCTTCCTGAGGCTGGCCAATCAGAACAGGAGGGGGGGTCCTTAAAGCGACAGGAGCTAAAAACAGCCTGTTTCATGGAGAGGCTGAACTGAGGGGCTGCTTAAAGTGTCAATATCAGATAAATAAGGAGATTTTAACTGTAGATCATGCAAAGATATTCCAGTAGAGCCCAAGAAACAAGCTGATTCGTCGAAAAGTGATACTGAAAATCTTTATTAGTATAAACAAAACAGCCACGCAGGTGTCTCAGAAAGACCCCTGTGCGCGTTCACCTACATGCAGCCTGCAGAAGAACGTTCCAGCCTAAAGACCACATCGATGGCCCAAGGGCAAAACCTCCTACCTGCAGAATTTTCTGATTGGCGGATTTCACTTTGGATGATGAGAATAAGGAAGGCTGCTCATATTCAGTCTGTCTGCAAGATAATCTCGCCCTTTGTTGTGACAGAAAAGTCACCTGGTGAAAACCTCCAATCAGGTTCGCTGGGAACATGTTGAGGCACAAAACCTCTGGCCCTAGTATACTACAATGTATTACATTTACTACACTGGCCCATCTTTTTACCTGAAAACAAACTTCATTTTATTTTTAATTTAATTTGAATTATTAACTTAATTTAGAGCATCGTTATGTAGAACCTCTTCCAACTTGCACCAAGTGCAAAAGCTCCTATCTGCACTTTGCTAGGTACTAATATCTAGTCGGTATTGTTAACACATAATATATTATGTACTGAGTATCCTTAACAAGTAGCATTCTGGAAGAAAACTACAAGTTTTTTGTAGTTTTCTCAAAAAGTGCATTTTTCAGATAGGAGGTTTTGCTCCTTGGCCATCGACATGCTGGTTAGATTGAGACTCACTGCTGACTGATGCTGCTTCATGCTAAACTGTCACCGTCCTATTTCCCGGCACTGTCGCCCATCAATGTTCCAGAAAAGCATTGATTGTCAGTATATTATTATCAGCACATCCCAGCTACTTCTTCTATCTGTAGTCTGTCTGTCAATAAAACGCTTCATAGGACGGGACACAACGCTACGGCAGTGTTTTGTCTGTTGAGTTGATATTGACCTTCAACATGTCTGTTTGTTACTTCCATATGTTTGGTAAAGTTTTAAGAATATGCAGATGTGGGTTTTTGCAAAAAAAAAAAGGAGGCTCTGATAGTCTTTACACTCACTATAAACAACCAGCGGTGTTTAAAAAATGCAAGAGGGGGAAGAGAAAGGGACAGATGTGGAGAGTCGGAGAGAATTGTTTCGACTGCAGCCGAGGGAAAAAACAAGACGAGAGCAACAAGAAAGGCAATGAGACGGAAAGAAAGAAGAAAGATGAGAATTATGAGGAGAAGCAAGTACAAGCCCGTGTGTGTGTGGGTTTTTTTTTTGTTGTTTTTTTTTGGGGAAGGATAGAAATAAGAGACAGAAAATAGAGCAGAAAATCTGAAAGATGCGCGGAGTGAAAGAAGAGGATGTTCAGGCTGTAGAGAGATTCCTGAAGAAGGAAGATAAGAGGGAGAAAAGAGAAATATAGAGTGGTTACACATAACCACACATGCACAAAACGCAGGTGTAAAAGCAGGCAGGCAGGCAGGCAGGAGAGAAGAGATGAGGGCAGATCTTGGGAGAGTATTTAAAAAAAAAAAGGGGGGACACAGTGTTCAGGCTGGAAGACAAAGAGTAGGATGGACAGGAAATGAATGATGGATGTGGAAAAGAGACAAGAGACCGGTCAGTTAATGAGAGTACGAGAATCCCGGCTGGTGATGGGGAAAAACTTGGGAAGAAAAGTAAAGAGGAGAAGAAAGAGGGGAGCGATGGAGTGAGATAAGAGCCGAGCAGGGAGTTTATCTGCATTGCTGTACCACACAGTCAGTGGAGCATTGTAAAGCCGTCAGCATAAATTCTCCCGCACTATGCAGATCTTAAAACGCATCTGCATTCCAGCAACCGCACATCAGCCACTGCAGGATTAATCTCATCCACGTAATTTAATCTCATTCACAATAATTTAGGCGTCAACAGACCATCGGCGGCATAACCTGCAGGCGTGTGCAGATCTTTATCCGCTGCAGAATGGCCGGCTTCACGGTGTTCATGTGAAACAGGTCGGGACTGCTAAAGAGCTCACATCTTCAGCTAAGCTCCTCTACCCCCCAGATAAATAAAGGTTAAGTGAATCTATCATCTGCAGGAATTGAGGAAAAACACCCCCAGTTCTTTATTTTGACCCCCGAATGTGAGTAAAACCTTGAGGTCAGCTGCAGAATCCGACGTTAATGCGTTTTTGTATCTCTTAGGGTAACAGGAAACACGTGTTTCTCTGCAGCAGACTCAGCAGGTCTTTCAGCGCATTTTCTAAATGCTGCACATGTTGTAAAATTGATGAAGATGTTTTCTTAATTTGCTTGAGTTTTATCTATTTTGATGTGTTTTCTTAAGTTGCACTGTGTTTGCTCTTGTCGGCCACCGTACTACCGGGAAAAAAGACTTGCAAAAATTTGCAAAGGGGCAGTTAGAGCACTGTACTGTACATTTGGTTTCAGTTATCATCCCAATGTTTACCTGGACAGTCAGACACTGAATTTTTCATGGCTTTAGATTCTCTTCCAGTACTCCCAGAGCTAAACATCTCTACTGGGATGCACTGGACATATCATTTGTTGCGCTGCTTAGCTGTCAAAACAGCCGTGAGGTATTTTACAGACAATGTATCAAAAACTGCCTGCAAGACAAACAAGGAAAATGCAGCATAGGAATGAAAAATGTTTCCAGAAACGTATCGAGTGTGACAAAAAAAAAACACATTTATTATTAAACATAATTATGAAAAATGTTCAAAACAGCATGAAATTTATTTAAATTTTAGGTGGTAAAAATGTCATTTGTTACATTGATCTGCTGACATAAAAGTAGTGAAAAATGACTAAATATAAATTGTGACTTACCAAAAAAGGTAAAAGTTGTCATCTTTGTTCTGGATACATGTTATTTTGAAGCAGCTAGAGGTAGTATTATGGGCGTTAGTGGTGCACTAACATTGTTTAAACAGCTACAATGCTGTTCACTAACAGTGTTCTTGTCCAGGAAGTGCAGTGTTTCGTGGTTATGTTTTGGCAACAAAAACACTTCAGAAAAGACTGCGGTCCTACAAAAGTAAACATGTTCTGTCTTGGGCTTCAAGTCCGCTTTGACTCTATCAATATTTAACCAACACTGGCATCTTTCCCTGACTTTACCCAAGTGCTTTGAGTTGCTTAAACACCGTTAATAATGCTTTAGCTGCATGTTTAGGGGTAAAAATAACCATTATTTTCATTGCTGACTCATCATTATGTTTATAAAATGTCAAAAAATACTGAAAAACGCCCATTATAATTTTCCCAGAGTCAAAGGTGATGTCTTCATGTATGTTTTTTTGGTCGACCAAAAGTCCCAAACTCAAAGATATATCAGCTTACTATCATGTATGACAAAGAAAGCATTAAATCATCACCTAGAGAAGCTGAAACCTGCAAATGTGATGATTAATTGTATGTCAGTTGAACATTGCAGCTCTAGATATATTCAGTATAAACATTTTGCCACTTAGATACCTTAAAAAAATCCTCAAGGCAGTCCTGGGGGCATGACATTAGAACCACAATGTTTTACTGTTGCAAATTAGCAGAATATAAACATAATTTTTTAGACAGTTTGATTTTTATTTTATTTTATTACAACTTGGCTCTGTACAGTATGTTAGACAGGGAAAATTATGTTCTCGCCTCAAGACGTTTTATCGTTCAGGGTGATTGTAGCTGTTCTGGATGTTGAATCTTACTCATTTATTTCATCTGACTCATACAGCTTTGGCATCACTTGTCCTCCGTACTGATTACTGGAACTCACTTGGCGGCTCCTTATTAGATCAAAAAGTACAGTTCAGGTGAAGTACTTTCTTTTTTTTTAATTTTTTTACAGTCCAATTTAATCTTGTCCGGTCAGTTAAACCCAGCTCTCCTCAGATCACTTCATTCCTGTCACCAGCCAGTCCAGTTTCACTTCTGGTCACTGAAGGTCACCACAGCTGTGAATTCATCCGCTGCAAATAAATCAGCCACATTAAAATGGCAAACTGCAGCTCATTACAAAAAGGTCAGACACGTACAACATGCTGGGGTCACAATTTTTCCTCCTGTCTCTTCCTCTGCGGTTAATGGAGCTTAATCAGCCTCATTATCACTGAAATGATGCATGTGACGTACAACAAATAAAGTAATAACAAATAACTAATAAAGTATTCGCACTCTTTCAGTTTTTTGGGGGAATGACTGACGATCTTGCAATGACAGCAAATAACCCTTGTTAACATTTATACTTCAAAGCACCATGGAAACTGCCTTCGCCAGTCAGTGAGTCAGTATTTTCAGTCCACTTGGTGGCTGGTAACTGGAGGCATTAATTTATCTGTCAGCTGTTGATAAAGGGTCTACTGACAGCGGAGGCATCTTCTTTTTCTCAATACTTTGAAATGATGACAGTGTCTGTGGAGCAAAACATTTGCATCCCTCTCAGACCGGTAAATCTCATATTTCTGACCATGACAGCCCTTCACCAATTACCCGCCGAGATAACCTGACTGGAGCTCTGCAAAGGCCTGAAACTGAGAACCAAACTTGGCCCGTACCCGAGGCTGTATCTTTGTTATTAATATTATTTCTCCTTCAAAGACAAAGTTATAGAATACTTTTTTCACACATAAAAAATCTGACAACAGACCAACACAGAATATGGCACAGTGGCCAACCAACACAAAACATAACGTGTTATAACTTCTACCAGCTGACACTCATTGCAGTCAACTACCAGCATGTAAAACATCTCAATATAATAAATGATCTACCTTAACGGTTAGTAGATTAACTTTACCTTTTCTGAATATCAACCATCAGTGTAGATGTTAAACCAAAAATCATCTTTCCCAGCTGAACTTGTCAACAGTCCAAATTGTTATAATCCAGAACAGAACATTATAGAGACGATTGTGATGCTCTTTAAGGGTTGTAAAGGACGTTTGGAGGTTTTTATAATGTCCCCACAATGCAACAGCCTTCACTGAAACGTTTAATAACAATAACCTTTATTTGTATAGCACATTTCATGCAAAGATGCAGCTCAAAGTGCTTCAGAAAACAAGATCAAAAACAAAGTCAGGCTAAAAACTAAAATGAAAATAAACAATAAGTAAAAGTTTGATCACAAAATAAACAATAACAATACATTTAAAAAAAAAGTTTGATAAAATATTAAAAATGACACCAATAAAGTCTGTGTAACAGTGATATTTGACTTCATCGCATTGAAAACAGAATAGGACCTATAACGCTTCCCTGAGGAACACCATAACTAATATCAAATTGTTTGGAGTTTTAAGAAGCTCCCCTTTTGCAAGTTTTTGCTTAATTTCTCATCCTCATCATCATCATTACTGACTGCTAGCTAGCCAGGCTAATGCTAATGCATTGTCTACACTCTGTTTGTAATCCCTGCTTCCCAGAGTGCATTGCATATCTGCTTGCAACACATGACATGCATCGACACGGACGATTGGCAGAGTCAGAGAGAGAGAGAGCTTTACACAACAAGGGTCAGGATGCTTAATTTTAAACCCGACAGCTGGTCATTCACAGGGTTTCGATGACACAGCAGACTCACTGAATCTATAGTCAGATTTTGGGATTCAGGACGTGTATTTGTCTGGCAGCGGTTTCTCTCTCCTCTCTCTCTCGCTCAGGAGGGTGTTTGAACCTGACAGGAAGGGAAAGTGTGTCGAGCAGCTGTGTGTGTGTGTCCTTTGAGTATTTTAAAAGTTTAAGTTCTTGACTTGGGCTCAAATTTTAAATACCAGCAACACTTGGCTGGAGCAGTGAGTCAGCACTGAAGATTTCTTTTTTTTTTTTTTTCCTTTTTCAGCTTCATTAAAGCTCTTTGACTGTAAAGCGGCAGCAGGAATCACACGTATTGTATCCTTGTATTGTTCTGTGACCACCAGGCAGCTGCTCTTGATTCTTCTGTTTTTTTTTTTCTGTCACATCTGTATTCACAGCGTAGCACCTTCCCACTGCTGCAAAAATTAGGCCTATTCACATCCTCCACCAACCAACAAACGACAGGGTACAGACTGTTTTTCTTTTTATTCTTCATGTTCAGATGACAGAGCCTCCAAAAATATCTCATTGTGCTCCATCAGCATTTTCTTCCCTCCCCCTGCCGCGTCCCCCAAACCAATTACAGGCTTGTTGAAATGCAGATCTGTATCGCAGCTGCAATAATAGGTTCAATTTACAGTGTCAGACTGAGTCTAAACCCACATCTGTGACATTAGCATATCTGTCATCATCAGCAAGATTTTGTTCACCAACGTGTAGGAGCTTTGCGGAAAGAGCCAAACATCTAAACGCACATTTTTTTTACAGGAACTGTGACTGATAAATATGTTTTAGACAGTTAGATTTACAAAATATATCTGTAACTTGGTATTTGATATCCAGACTAGCAGTTCAGAAGAGTGGGATTTGTTTTGACATTCAAGATGTGAACATACTGATAGTTTGTAGAGCTGCAAAGATTAGTCGCTCAGCAGAAATTTTATCACCAACTATTCTGATAATTAATTGTTTTTTAGTCATTTTCCAGCTTCTGAAATGTGAATATTTTCTGGTTTCTTTAGTCTTCTGTGACAGTTAACTGAATATCTTTGGGTTGTGGACTGTAAGTCAGGACAAAACAAGACATTCGAGGTTGCATCTTGGGCTTTGGGAAACATTTTTCACAATTTTATAATTTTATAGACCAATCGAGAAGATCTATGATGGAAATAACTGCAGCTTTAATAGTTTCTTTTCTTTTCTGGGAACCTCACTGTAAAATTTCACTGTGTTGTATTTTTCCATTTGGATAATTTATGTCTGCATTATTTTTGTGGGTGGAGGTGATGTAGAGGACCTTCTCTCAGGCGTACAGGTGTAATGTTTTTTCCGTCAATTGGTGATTACAAGATGTTTTATGCTGAAAGCAGATTTGTCAGCCTATTGATTATGAATAATTCCTGTAAAAGACCAATACATGAGGTTATTCTTTTTGTTGTTTCTTTGCTCTGGAGAATAAAGTGTCTCCATTATTTGTTGTGTTTGCATCCATTGATTAAGGAAACTTTTGTTAACCTGACATGCTGCACGTTTAGCAGTTTTGTTAGGAAGATTTTTGAGACAAATCCAAGTCCAGACACATGTCTTTATAAGCAAATTGCACATCAAGATGTAAATCTTTCAAGCCTGAAAGTTGACAGAAAAATTGAAACAGCATTTCAGCATTTTCTTCAATGCATAGGCTTGATAGAGAAACGTTAGCTTGAAGCTGTTGTTCCTGGATTTTACCAGGTTGAAACTTGAGCCTTTTATCTTTTTTTCCTCTCAAGTCAGGTCACATCTTCAGAGAGTCGGGTCTCACTTTGTTGTCTCATTTATGTTATTAGTCTGATTTTGAGTCCAGAGTCTCATTTCAACGACTCTTGTCAAAACCAAACTGATCTTTAGTTTTATATGCTGAACTCGTCTGCACTTGCTGTAATATACCTCCTCAGGTGTTCAGACAAGTGAGAAACAGCTGGAAATGAGCATCTGTGTAGAAAGCAGTTTGCTCGAGGCCCCCCCCTGTTTTACACTCCGAGCACGTGTGACTGATGATTTTCAGATGTAAAATGGAGCTGGTTTTATATTTTCACCCCCTGGCTCATCACATTGATCTTTTCTTGGACCAGAAGTTGAATTTTCAAGCATTTCTTTTCTTTTCATGACCGTTTTGCTTCACATTTTACCACAGCAGTCAGTGACTTGCTCAGGGGGCACCACTAACTATTTTTCCCACCTGGAGATTCAAACTGACCCGTTAATCTCAAGTCTCAAGGCTAGAAACAGCTTTCAGTAATTAATTCTCTCTTGTTATTGATATTTTTCTTCCTCTGGGTTCATTTTGACGGCTCCCTGCTGCTTGAACACTAATCCAACGCTGTGCAGGATATTACGAAACAATCAAAATGCATCATCTGCTTCAACACTTACTCTAAAAATAAACAAATGTGGGGGCAATTACGGTGCAATAAGTCAACGCGGTAAAACACACACAAATGTGCAAACAAGCAGAGCTTCTAAACGTTCTCCAGGAGACAGTGGTTCATGAGGATTACATGCATTAACAAGACTAGAGCCACTAATACTGTGGGATGAGGCTTATCTTTGTTTCTGTATGCTGTTTATTGTGCTGAATGTATGACGAGTCACTAATCTGCACTGTTTCAACCGTCTGCCTGTCCGTCACTGTTGATCTCTCCAGTCGGTTCAGTTTTAGTTGTTAGTGGAGGGTTTTAGCTTAAACAAGGAGACACCTGCTGTCTGCTGGTTCACAGCAAGTCTTCAAACGTCAGATAGAGTTACTGTAGGTGAAGATGATGCTGTTTAGTAGTCTTCAGCAAAGTAAAATATGCAACTTTTAAGTCTTGAATGCAGTTTCAGAAGTCTGAAAATAGTATTTTAAGAGAGTACCCTGCAGTAAAATGCAGCTAGAACCAGCTTCAAACTTTAACTGGTCTTGCTGGATTTACCTGGTGGGCCAGCGTGTTCAAGCTGGTTTAACTGGTGATCAGCTGGTAGACCAGTTTTGTGTAGCTGGTTGAGAGGTGAGCAGCCAGGTTGGTAGTGCTGGTGTAACTGGTCAGGTGGTTGCAGACCAGCATGGCCATACTGGTGTAACTGGTCAGGTGGTTTCAGACCAGCATGGTCATGCCATTTTTTTGATTGTTGCTTTAGACACAAACATGGTTGGACTTCAATCAAATTTCATAGAACATGCTGAGCAGGCTGAGCCGATAAGCGAGCTTTGTGGTGGCGTAGGGCCTCGTGGCCAACAGAGTGCCCTGACATATGATTTAGCATCGCACTCCTCTGAAATTGTTGGAGTCATGACGGACAGTTTTACTAAAGAAAGGTTGAAAATTGATGCAGCAGAACAAGAGATAATGTCTTTTTTTTATTCCACTTATTCTTCTTCCTTGTCAAAAACCTGCCACTTACATCACCCACAACGCAACTCCACCGCTGACAGTTCAGAGAATCAGTTGTTATGCTAGTAGCGGCTAACGTAGCCTGGAGCTGCTAGCCTCCAGCAGAGACGAGGAGCAGGCTACAAAGGTCTGGTATCATCACTTCTTTCTAACTCCAAACTCTCAGATATTTTTTTTTTCATTTTCAAACTTGTAGTCTTCATCCCCGACTGACATCGCTTGAGGCAAGTTATTAGATTTCACACAGCTCCCTCTGCAGACACGAAAACACTCCCCTAACACCTGGAAACACACACTAATGTGTAAAATCTGTGGAGAATGTGATCCTACTGAAACAAAAATACAATGATTTGCAGTTTTTATGTCTAAATGAACGATGAGAAGTTGAATTTGTCCAAAATTTGTCTCAGTGTGACACCTAAGAGGTTGATTCACCCAACTGACAAACAAACATGTTTCATTTTTACTCCTAGTGGTATCTATCCATGCAGACAGTTTGTGTTTTATTCGCTGTGTAGTAGTTTTGAGATCTCTGCTGCATATTTTTTTAAATGACAGTGGAAAACAACTCAACAGCAGTGTGGTTTTATAGAAACAATCTGCAGGTTGTTCTGCTTGTTGACAGTTTTCAGATGGAACTATTTTTTTTCTGAAAGTAAGAAAAATGTGAAAATTGTCCCCATTGAGGACTTTAACAGGGACACAGTTTATCACTTATGCACAGCTGTCTAAACTGTGTAAGTGAGAAAGTACTACTGTAATTTGGAAGTTTACTTTCTGGGTTTCTCTGTTTTGTCGTGAGGAGTTTGATTGAATACAAGCCTCTCGCTTTTTCATTATTTTTTCTATTTTCTGCAGCTCTGTTGATATTTTTCTTGCTGGTCTTCCTGACTAACGTTCAACTCTCTGTTTTTTTTTTTTTTTTTTCTCACAGACTGTCCAGATGAATCCCATGACACAGCTGTACTACAAGAAGGTGAGTCAAGCACACACTTAAACACACTTGTGAGGACGTTTGCTGGGACTCTTCCTCGGTCATAAATCTGAACACACGGACATCTTAAAATTAGATTAAATTAAATTAAACTGATCAAGGATAAACATCACACACCTGCAGATTTTACCTTTTAATTATCACATGTTTAGTTCTCTTCAGTGTCAAAGTAATCCAGTGAAAGCTGTCTGTACGTCCATGATCACAGTGCACACAGGACTTCTCATGGTGCAAATTTGCCAGAAAATGATCAAATATAGACCAAAGAACCGGGGCTCAAGTTGTAGTCTACAGCTGCACTCCATTTTTGGCGAGCGGCTTGTTATGTAGCGGCGAGGGCAGAGGAAACTCTCTTAAATGGAGTGCAGGCGGCTCATGAAGCAGCTGATATGATGCTGATCTTCATCAGCTTATAAACAATGGATGATAATATGAGAAGAGTGGCGGTAGCGGTCTTTGTTGAGGACGAGATATCACAGGATGATGTTATTTAATTTCATTCAATCATGATTTTACACAATCTCAAACAGTCTCTGCTTTGTTTCATCCTCTTGGAGTCATCCTCCAAATCCTTATGGGAACTGTAGTTCCTAAACATACAACAAGATTAACCTCAATTAAGGCCAAACAATAAAAATAAGAGCGACAAAATCCATCAATATGTTCGTTTTTTGGTTTGTTCTATCAAATTTTTTGACATTATTAAAGCTTTCATATCCATGGAACCATCCGTGGACAAATATTTCCCTGTTTTGAAGGTCAGTGGACATCAATCAATCAATCGATCAATTTTTATTTATATAGCGCCAAATCACAACAAAAGTCATCTCAGGGCACTTTTCGCATAGAGCAGGTCAAGACCGTACTCTTTAATTTACAGAGACCCAACAATTCCCCCCATGAGCAGCACTTGGTGACAGCGGTGAGGAAAAACTCCCCTTTAACGGGTACAAACCTCAAGCAGAACCCGACTCTTGGTGGGCGGCCATCTGCTTTGACCGGTTGGGTTGAGAGAGAGAAAGAGGGAAATAACAGCAGCAATAGTAGTAGCAACAGCCAAGGAAGGATGCCAACAGGACTGTGAAAGACCACGAAGACACGGCCTGCAACCCAGGGAAGAAGCAAAGTTATTGACATGCATTGATGTTACATGAATGCATACAGATGTAGAGGAGGAAGAGGAGAGAGGAGCTCAGTGCATCATGGGAAGTCCCCCGGTGGTCTAGGCCTATAGCAGCATAACTAAGGGCTGATCCAAGGCAAGCCTAGTCAGCCCGAACTATAAGCTTTATCAAAAAGGAAAGTTTTAAGCCTACTCTAAAACACATACAGGCAAAACACTCAAGTTTAAATTGCACAAAATATATTTTTTTTGTTAAAACTGTATAGTACATCTCGCATGCAAATTGGTGTTATTCCTGGTATTTCTTATTTTGAAAAATAACAATAAATTGCACGCCTGTCTAAGATGTGTAGTGACTCTGCTGCAGGCAGTACAAAAAAATCTGAACCCTCCAACAGCCCTTTGAAGTGTGAATTGGACAAAATGTCCTCGTACCAAACATCTGAAGTCTGGTGATTGCTGATAGAAGTGCAGGAACACACACACACACACACACACACACACACACACACACACACACACACACACACACACACACACACACACACACACACAGAGGACTTTGTTTGACAGTCTATCCATCATCTAGCTGCTTCACACTCGAGTGATTAAATCATCCGTGACTCTCACATTCAGTCACTCATGTCACTCACTGTAGTTTCAAATTCATGTTTTTTCAGTGTTTGCCTCACATCGTATGTTTTATGTTTCCTGTTCAGCTCTAATATGAAGAGTTTACTTATAAAACATCCACTAGTGCATAAAAAAAAAACAAAAAAAACGACACCAGCTATGAAACAGACAGCTGACATGACGGGAGAACTCTTGCAAATAAAATACATCTGATTTATTTCCTTTATAAGCTGGTTTAAAGCCCAAAACCAAACAATGAGATTTAAATATTTACAGCTTTATCCGTGTTTACCCATGTGGCTCCGCAGACGACAATGTCAGTCTGTGTCTGTGTAACAATTCTCTGTGTGTGTGTGTGTGTGTGTGTGTGTGTGTGTGTGTGTGTGTGTGTGTGTGTGACAGTCAATAACACGAAGAGCACAAAGCTACACATTCAAATCCAGACGGTCAAAATGAAGTTTAAACTTTCATTCGAAGTAGACAAAACATGTCTAAATGGTGAGTTTTTCCTCACACGTCCCCACATAACTGGGACTGATTTACTGGTTATTTAAGCCATTTATTTTAGACTTTTTGCATGTAAAAACACATAAGGTTTTCCTTTTTTGTCCGACTTTCAGACACGCTTCTCTGATGAAGCAGAAGTAGAAATGATCAATGAGACGAATCTCCTCTTATTATCAATATAGTTTCAATCAATCATTAACTCTGATGTGATGTGATGCAGCATCTCAGCTCATTTTCCCTGAAGCATAATATTATATATCTTAAAAGTGTGTTAATTTAACAAAGACATTCTTTATTTTAGGTTTCTCACATCGTCTAAAAGTCCCTAAAGATCCCCTCCAGACATGTTTCAGGACTCGGCTTTGAATAATAATATGGTTTTTCCACAAAAAAATATCCAAATGATCTTGTTAAAATCCTTAAAATTACATCTATTTCTTCCCCTTCACTGAAAAATCTTGAATCTGTATTCAATATTTGTTCAATATTTGTTTAACTGCTGATGTCTCCTTCTTCAATGAGTTTCCACATCACACTCAACGATTGGCTTCAAACTAGTTGTGATGTCACAAATCCTGCTCGTATGTAAACATCTTAAACTCAGATTTAACCTTCAGCAGATGAATGTGAAAACGAGGAAGACAACAACATCCAACTGAAGGAACAAGAAGGAAAAAAAAACACATAATAACAAACATTTTTTGTCAGACTTTTAGCTAAAAAGGTTTCTAGGATCCATTAGCAGCTGTCGGAAACAAACAGTCTTTTAAAACAAGTCTGTCTGCAGCGTTTCATAAATCACTGAAGATGCTTAATTAGATAAAATGAAAACAAATTGTGCTTTCAGGGAAAGAATAGCACTGATTTGATTTGTCATGCTCTGTTGACAAAACTACTTTTATACTTTTGATCCTTTTGTATTTAACTTTTTTTCTTTGTGTTGTTCAGGCGACGTATTCGCCGTACCGCGACCGCATCCCGCTGCAGATCGTCCGAGCTGAGGTGGAGCTGTCTGCGGAGGAGAGAGCCTACCTCACCGCAGTGGAGAAAGGTAACATCCATCCATCCATCTGGTCATTTTTATCACCGGTAGCCGTATAAATGCTCCCTGCACACCTTCATACATAAACAGTGCTGACTGGACGCTTTCTGGCGGCCGAGCAGCTGGTCGGTCGGACTCCGCTGTCACCGACGGTTCACGGGTGTCATCTCAGCAGCAGCAGCAGCTGACATCTGGCTGTATTTCCAGTGTTATTGAAAAAGTTGAATTTCTCAGAATCAGAATCAGTCATTTAATTGGTGCATAGTGGTTGAAGAGGACCAGATTTATATTAAAGTCTTGTTTATTTGCTGTATAGATAATGTTTGATGATTGACAGGTGAAGTATTTCAGTGCTTGGATGGACATAAAACTCTCCTGGTTGAATCATCAGTTTAAAAAACCTTGTTAGAAAAATATACAATCTTTGATAAACAGTCAAAGCTGCAAATCTGCGGACATAAAGAAAAGACATCACTGAGCTTATAATTCAGTTTTATGCACCACAAACTTAACAGAAGTCAAGATGTCACTTTTTTTAAAAGCTTTATAAAACATCCAGCAGCAGTTTAAATCAGCTCACTTTCAGATTGACGATCAGAATAAACAGGAGACTCTACGAGCTTCTGTGTTGTCTGAGATCAGGGTCGTCGTAAAAAAGACTTGTAGAGAGATTAAAGTTTGTACTGCGTCGTAACTCTGTGACACCTCAACGATAGAGAATCAGTCAAACGTGTTTCAATCAGGAGGGACGAGTGAATGAAGCAAAAAGAATTGTTTATCATACAGATGAGAGAAGTCTCTTCGGGACGTCGGTCCTGAGCAGCAGCGAGATAAATCCCCCCCGACGGAGTCCAGACGCTGGTGGTGTTGGTGGTTGATGACTTCGGCTGAGACTGATAAGGAGCTTTGATGAAATGATGTACTGATGAGTCTGCGGAGGTGGTTGGACGTGCAATAAGGCAGAGAGGGAGAAAACATGTTTAAATAGACAGCTGCAATATGATTGGCTGACAATGAAGGTGTGTCTCTGTGCTGTTGGTTAGATGTGACCACACAGAGGAATGACAGCGTGCGTGAGGGACGACCTGAGCAGGCAAAAGATAAACTTCCTGACTCAACTTTCACTAAGCCTCACATGACCTTTCTCTCTTTAGTTCTGTCACAATGCGACGCTGATTTTCTGAGTTAATTATGTTTTTGTCTGCTGATTTGTGAAAGCAGGATTTGAAGCTCTGCAGTGTGAAACTCTTGTTTTTTTGTGAATGAAACTCGCCCTCAAACGGAGCAGAACATGTAGCTTTATAAGACAATTTTAGGGACGTTGAGTATGCTCCTCCTCATGAACAGCTGGCGTTCATCAGACTGAAACGAGCGATTTACGACAAGTTTGTGTCGCAGCCAAGGACTCGGGCAGATGCAGGACTGTCGTGCAACTAGCAACGTCTTTATTTTTGCTTTAAACAACGCAAACAAAGCTCACTCTTACAGTCCGGCAGCACACTCTCTCTGCTGCTAAAAACGATTGATGGACAACAACAACAACAGTTTTCTTCTTCTCCTTCACAACTCGCTTTTTCCGACTCAACAGCGAAACCTGGTAGCGGGAACCAGACAGCGCATCCACAAACAATAATGAATGAAACACAAACTCACAAACACTTTATCCTGCAAAGACATTTAGGATTATCTACATCGCCTGCAGACATTGACTTTTATGCAGTTTAAATTTAACCCATTAGATTAACTAAGTTCTGCAAATTAACCTGTTAAACTAAATCACAAAAGAAAATATCTTACTGATATCCGTTGACCCTTCACATTCGGGCGGTTTGTTGAGAGCTTGTCGAACCCGACTTGAACCGCTCGTACGAGTAAACCTCACAGAAAAAATGGACGAGACTACTTAACTGTTCTTGCATGAGGCCCAGTGTATATCTGTGTGTTCCTCTACGTCTCCAGGTGACTATGCGGGCGTCAAACACGCCCTTCGCGAGGCGGAGGTCTACTACAACATGGACGTGAACTGTCTAGACCCTCTGGGTCGCAGCGCGCTCCTCATCGCCATCGAGAACGAGAACCTGGAGATCATGGAGCTCCTTCTCGACCACGGCATCCACACGGGCGACGCCTTGCTCTACGCCATCAGGAAGGAGGTGGTGGGCGCCGTGGAGCTGCTGCTGTCGCACCGGAGGCCCAGCGGCGAGAAACAGGTGCGTTTGTGTGTGTATGTGTGTGTGTTTAAACAAAAAGGGTTAATCTGTTGCATCCAGACGCATTCATGCACGCACGTGTTTGCATTTACTCATCCGTGAACGTGCGGCCCCCGTGTGTGTGTGTGTGTGTGTGTGTGTGTTTTTCCAGTTTTTTGTTTTAATGAGTGTGTGCGTGGTAATGAGTAGCACATCCATTCAGTGAAACGCTCCACGCCACGTTCTGCTGAGAGGAGGAAAATTAAACAGCTCGTTTCATAGACACACTGTGAAATAGGATTTAGAGGCAGATTGTATATTTGTCTGCCTGCCGCGTTTTTTGTATCTATGTGTGTGTGTGTGTGTGTGTGTGTGTTTGTGTGTGTGTGTGTGTGAGAAGGAGAGAGAGAGAAAATAAAAGAACATGTCCCACAGTTTAGTTAATGTGTAGGTGTTTAGGGGGATCGAGGAGGAAGCGAAAGAGTGAGAAATCATACGAGAAAAGAGATAAAGAAAGAGAGAGAGGGTGAGCGACATTGGAAAAGATAGGAGAGAGAGAGAGAGAGAGAGAGAGAGAGAGAGAGAGGAAGATATTTAAAAAAAAAACAGAAAGTGAAGAAGAAAACAGAAGAGGAGAAACAAACAGAGACTTCTTCTCGTGCGTTCGTTCCTGGACCGTCTGAGGCTGCGAGGCTCTCCACGTCACCATGGCAACGCAACCCTTGGCCGAAACCGGAGGATTGTGGGAAGGTTTTGGTCACCTCTCAGTTGGACGAGGATCGGAGACAAAATCTGTTCTCGCTTGCTTGTTTCTGTCGTCGAGCTTCTTCCTGTTTGTGTCACTTTTGTCCACATTTACATCTCTTTCTTTTATTGTTATTTCTTTATTCTTAATAAAGATAAATAGAAATAAGTAACATATAAAACATTTATAAGCTCCTCTGTTATTGTATGTGGTCTGATAAACAGTTTTATTACAGTGTTTAAAGTGTGATCTTTTTGATATTTATCATTATTTATTTTATTCATATTATTTTTTAAAAGCATGTCAATGCACGTTGTTCGCTCAAACACAGGAAACGAAACAAAAACAGTCAGAACGAGGTTAGAAAACCTTTTTTTTTTTTAACATCATATAGAAGAAAATTGCAGCAATTTGACTGAATAACTTCCAGTCTGTACGTCTTAAAGATGACTGAATGTGACGCACAGTTTAGAGGAGACGGAAAGATGCAAGTTTGAGCTACATGATCGGGGAACATGAGAGGGGAAAAGGACGGAGACTGGAGAAAAATAACAGAAAGAAAACAAAGTTCCTGGAGAGTGTTGAAATCAGTCAGAGAGGAGAGACCGATAAACAGTTAGTTTGCACAATGACAACAGAAATAAATGATAAAAAGTTGTTTTGTGAAGCCGTTTATATGATCACATCTATCCAACACTATTTCAGTCATAACATAGTTGTTTGTTCTGGACTTTTGGACTTGATCCAAACCAGAATGACAGGTGTGAAACCTCCACTGGACAACACGCTGACGTCAAACCAATCAGTATCAAGTATAGAGAGACGCAACCACGTAGGTGATGACGACAGGAAATAGGTAAAGTTCTTTAGTGCGTTTGCATAATTGCAAATGTTTACAACGTGTGACAGGAAGTACAAACACAGTCCTGCAGTCAATCATGTGAATAAAGCAAAGCAATCATTAATTACAGACCTTTCAAATCTCATATCATCTAAAACAATATCTAATTGTAACGTTGTTGATTTAAGACTTAACAAAAACACACAGAAACAGCAACTAATAGAGAACAGAATAGAGTTTTATATAATCTGTTAAAGCAGCTCTACATGTGTGTGTTTGCATGTGATGCCTATTTTAAGAACTGGATGTGTGTGTGTGTGTGTGTGTGTGTGTGTGTGTGTGTGTGTGTGTGTGTGTGCCTGTTTTCCAAACTGCTCTTCCTCAGCTGACAGGTACAGTCGATGCCTTTTATCTTCTCTTTCTGTGCAAAACAGTTGACCTTTCTGCCTTCCCTCTCCATCTGACTCAATCTCTCTCTCTCCTCTCTCTCTCCTTTCCTACTTCCATCATTAACTACGACCAAAATGCAGTTTTTTCTACACCAGCAGCTCAGTAGAAATGAAAGGAATGAGACAGCAACACCAGTTAAAGGAAAGAAGGAAATGATAAAAACACGGAAAGGAGGATGAAATCTGAAAAGGTCTGAAGGAAGGAGAGGTGCATGAATGAGGGAGGGAAAGCGTGGCGAAAGAGACAGAGAGAGAGAGAGAGAGAGACATGGAGAGAGGAGAGCCAGACAGAGAATAAGAAATGAGGGAGCGAGAAGGATAAATAGTTGCAGAGAGAGAGAGAGAGAGAGAGAGAGAGAGAGAGAGAGAGAGAGAGAGAGAGAGAGAGAGAGAGCTATGCAGATGAAGGAAAGGTTTTTCAGGCTCCCGTCTCTCACTTTCCTTTGATGTGAGAAGTGTGTGATAAAAGAAAAAAGAAAAGATTAAGTGCGCGTGTGTGTGTGTGTGTGTGTGCGTGTTTGCTTGTTTTGATCTGCGTATGTGTGTGTGTATATGGTGTGTATATATATGTGTGTGTGTGTGTTTGAGCTCGCAGATGCAAATGTGTGTTTATTTTTTACCGAAAAAAAAAAAACTGAAAGGAATAATCAATAATGCAGAAAAAACTAAGTTGAAAACTGGATCAGAAAAACATGATTTGCTGCACAAACTTTGTCTAGTTTCACTAAAAGTTTACTGATTTATTTCACATTTCTCTCTCTCAAACATCGCAAAAGATCCAGTGGAGAAAGGATATTGTGAGACGATACAGAAACCGTTTGACTGTTTGTTTAAGGTTGACGCATTGTCTATTAATCGTAGGATTTGATCCATTGATGTCAAAGGCAAGTTTATTTGTGTAGCACTTCTCAACAACAAGGCAACTCCATAAAACTTCACTAACCAAGACCACTCCTAAAATATGGATTTAATGTTTTATTGGGTAGGTGGCGGAAGAGCAGGGTTAGGAGGAAGGATAGTTAGAGGGATGATGGGAGAGGGTCGAGGGATGGGGAGAAAGGAGAGCAGGCAGGAAAGAGGGAGTGGATAGGAGATGTAAGGAGGAAGGGTGTCGACGACGGGGGGGTAAGTGGGAACAAGGGGGTCGAGACTCAGTGTGGGGGTGCTGTCTCAATGGTCTGGCGTCCGTACGAAGCCCCCTGTTCCTGTGTTCAAGCAGAGAAGAGAGAAAAGTTAGAGAAGGGGTCGAGGTGGGAGGGACGTGCAAGCTGAGACAAAGCTGAGAGGAGCGGATGTGGTACAGAAATGGGATGCGTGCAAGGTGTGGTCTTTGGTTCCTGAACTTTGTTTATAAGTCTATAAACTTCATATAACAGACATTAAGACAAAATCTAAAAAAGAAAAAAAACACAAGACATCATAAAATCACACATTTAGAAAACAGAAAATACAAAAATAACCTAAAATACAATATAACAAATAACATCTGAGAATAAAAATGACAGTGCAGCTACAGTACAGTGTGAGATATTGTAATTTCTTAAGAAAAAAATACTAAAATTCTCTGATTGCATCTTCTTAAATGTGAATATTTTCTAGTTTTTTTAGTCTTCTAGGACAAAAAACTGAATATCTTTAGAAAACAAAGACATTTGAGGACGTCGCCTCTGGTTTTGGGTCACAGTGATCGACATTTTTCACCATTTTCTGACATTTCAAAGTCCAAACGATTAATCGATTGATTGAGAAAATAATTAACAGTCAATAATGAAAACAATTGTCAGTTGCAGCCCGAGATCTTTAAGTGTCCTCTTGGCTTTATGGACTGGGTTGAAATGACAGTGCAGCTACAGTACAGTGTGAGATATTGTAATTTCACAAGAAAAAATACTAAAATTCTCTGATTTCATCGTCTTAAATGTGAATATTTTCCAGTTTTTTTGGTCTTCTAGGACAAGAAACTGAATATCTTTAGATTATAGACTGTTGATTGGAGGAAAACAAGACATTTGAGGACGTCGCAGCTGGTTTTGGGTCACGGTGATCAACATTTTTCACCATTTTTTGACATTTCAGTCAACAGTCGATAATGAAAACAACTGTCAGTTGCAGCCTGAGATCTTCAAGTGTCCTCTTGGCTTTATGGACTGGGTTGAAATGATGTTTACGTTTTTTTATGCATCAGTCACGGCAGGATTCGTCTGTTTCGGAAGACCTCTAATATAAAGTATAGTGCAAGAAAACAAAAACAAAATTAGTTGTATTTAGTTGTAATATGGGTCAGTCCTAGTGGGAGGGTGTTGTGAGCGATCCTCATCACCAGCAGCAGGAAACACAGGAACGTTTTGATACACGGAAAGTAAAGAAAAAAAATCATTTTGATCTGAAAATCTATCAAAAAAAAAAAAAAAACACACAGTCATACCCAAACTAAAGTTGTGTGTGTGTGTTTGTCTCATTAATCAGTGTGTGATGGCAGCTGTTCTCACACTCCTTATCACGCCAGGAAAAAGATAAGGGAGGAAGAGAGATCAGATGAGTTAAAAAAGGTTTTGGCAGGAGAGAAAGAGACAGAGAGAGAGAGAGAGAGAGAGAACGGACAGAGGAGAGGAAGCAGATGGAAAAAGGGAAGATGGCAGGAGGTTTAGACGTGGAGAAAGACGGAAACGGTGAAGAGAGGATGAAGGAGAGGTGGAAAGGAGTGAAAGGCAAAGAGGAGAAGATGAGATGAGAAGCACTCACACTTCCTTCTCCCTCTGAGAGATGAAAGAGAGTCCACACACGTGTTCGCTCTGCTCCTCCCTCCTTCCTCGTTCCCTCCTCGTCGTCCTCAAGTCTGCTTCTTCTTCTGATGTCCGGGAGTATGATATGTATATGTGTGTGTGTGTGTGTGTGTGTGTGTGTGTGTGTGTGCCAATATCACAAGATTTGGACGCCATATGTTTTGGTGACAATCAAGCACATTTTCACTTCTTAGTTTGCTTCCGTTTTCTGTGATCTCGCTCACATTTGTGTGAAAATGAAGATTTTGAGGCTGCAGTTTATGTTGTTTTTTAATTGGACTGCATGAGACCGTCAGCTGTTCATGAGGTTTTGACTGTCTTGCATTTTATTTTGAGTTTATTCACTAAAAACGTGTAAAAAACGAAGACCAAAGAACAACCCTCCAGGATCCATCGCAGCTCATAGGGCTGGCATTCACTTAACCCTTTGCGCCCTCGGGATGCAATTTATACTAAAAAAATTTGCACTCCCTTAATCTCAAAATCATAACTTGGAACGCTTTACAAAGATCTGCCGTTCCTCTGCTACTTGTTAAGGATAAGCATCAGTAAATCCACTTTGAAGTTGTTAGAAAAAAGAAGCTCTTTATAGCTTAAATTCTTGGTTCATTATCTTCAGATCTGTGAGTTTTTCTCCAGGAAAAAGTAACTTAACCCAGTTGATCTTTTTACAGCTACTGTACATTACTGGTGGAGTTGAATCTGATGTTTAGAAAAGCACAAATAGTGAGTTTATATGAATATTTATTACATACAAATATTTGTTTTCGGGGGAGAGGAAAAAAAAGTCAAATAACAGTGTGCAGGTTAGTGAGGTTACGTCGTCTTTCTGTCTGTTACTTTATATCCTAAAATTAGAAGTTTAATAAAAACAAAAACAGGATTTTTTTCTTTTATTCAAATACAAATGCAAATAATTTTGCTGCCTCAAAAAAACAAACCAAAAAAAAAAAACCCAGATACAAATACAAATACTGGTCTCTCTACACGTCCCTACTGTACATCCATGCCTGTGTGTTAACAGGAAGTTTTTGTGAAGAGTTGATTTGCCATATTTTACTGTAAACACACATGAAAAAAAATAAAATAAATAATTTGTTTTCTCTCCCAGCAAACAAAATAAGCTCCTCTGAACGTCCTCTGAACGTAGGGGGGATGTTCCCTGGTTGCTCGGCTGCCAAAGATGTGACATCTCAACTTGATATCAATCAGATCCGATGTCACAACAATGTATTATTATAATGTCTCGCTGGCTGATAAAGAACAAATACAATCAGCAAAGCAATAACATGAATAAAAATGGGGTTTCTGTTTGACATTATTAAGGCTCAGAGTCACATCAACATCTTATATTCCTGGAACACTGACAGTCTCCTCCATACATTTATATATATATATATATATATATGTGTGTGTGTGTGTGTGTGTGTGTGCTGTGTTAAATACTTCTGGTCATAGAAACAAAAAATTATGACATTTCCATTTCTAATTTGACATTTTTTTCCCCATAAAAGTCTTGTAGAGCACTATTTACATGTAAAATGATGATGTTTCTGACTAGCTTAACTCATGGTGACACATATAGTGACTATTAGGGATGTGCAAAGATCCCAGTATTTGTATTTGTATTCGAATAAAAGTGGCTTAAAAATGTTCTGATAGATATTATTGTTTTGGCTCTGCTTCCAGTTTTGTAATAATTAGGGATGTTCAGAGATCCCAGTATTTGTATTTGTATCTGTATTTGTTGGGGCAGCAAAATTATTTGTATTTGTATTCGAATAAAAGTGGAAAGAGGCTTAAAAATCCTGTTTTTTGCTTTTATTACACTTTTAATTTTAGAAAATTATTATGGTTACTGACCTAAACTTTACTCATCACCTAATTGCAGCCAGACCTCTACCTATTTATACACCCATAACACAGAGACAGCACACCATGTAATGTGTAGGGAAGAACTTCAAAGGCAATTCTTGCTTTGCACTTTTCATTTATTGCCTATGTTTTACAACCTAACTTTGTGGAAAGGAGAAGAGGAACAACAGGTTATGGAGAGTCTGTTGGGAGCACTTTGCTTATGTCAGTAGCTCAGCTTTATCTCTGGGGAACACCCCCAACAAATAACTGTTAAAATATTTGTATGAAACCCACTATTTGTGCTTTGCCGAATACCCCTAGTAACTACATATTTATAATGCACAAAAATAAGTATTGTTTCATGACTTTTCTCTGCTTAATGGGAAAAATTATAGTTTCACCTCTTAGCTCTTGAAGTTATTTAAATGAAATTAACTCAGAAAGTCTGGGATGTATTGCCTCATATAACTGCTGTTCATTTTTGTGTTTTTACATTTATTCCTGTTTCTCTTTTATCCAACGTTTAATGACAGACCACCTGGTTTCCACTCGGTAATAAAAAGCTCCCTGTTTCTCTCGAACTGCAGCAGGTGTTCAGAGTCGTGTCAATGAGGGATATAATGAGATTTGGAGAGGATGTGGCTTTAAATAAATGTACCTCTGCAGCATGTCGAGCGGGAAATTCGGGTTGAATAAATTACACTAATTTAATTAGTTTTAACCTGATTCAAGTGAGTTTAATTTGACTCATCATTTGGCTAATTTGTCTTGTGCTTTGAGTTTTTCCCTGGCCAACAGTGCCACGCCGTCAGCTGAGTCATGGCGTTTTAATTGAACAATAAAAGCTCATTAGAAGTTTGGGTTTTTTGTGTTTTTTTTTCTTTTTGAGGTTTCCTGTCCTGTATTACTTGGACAACAACACAACATGGTAAATAACAACCATAAAAATAAACAACTTTCTCTTAACTTCTCTCCAGGTTCCCGCACTGATGATGGACATTCAGTTTTCAGAGTTCACCCCAGACATAACTCCCATCATGCTCGCTGCTCACACCAACAACTACGAGATCATCAAGCTGCTCGTCCAGCGCAAGGTGACGATAACGCACCAGTATCCAAAAGCACAAAGCACAAAAATCAATCATGTATTTAGAAATAGCAAACTGTCAGTGAGTTTATTTGTATTGATAAAATCTTGAACCAGTAAATAAAACTGTATTTCTACTGATTGGATGTCAGCTGTGATGATTCATCGTCTGTTATGTCGTTGTTGTTGTCGTCGTGTAGGTCACCATTCCCAGACCACACCAGATACGATGTGACTGTGTTGAGTGTGTATCCAGTTCAGAGGTAAGTCACTATTTCTCTAGTAATGCATGATTTTGTTTTAGCTTGCTATACATCGAGAGACTGACATTTATTATTTGTCTTTTTTTCACGTTTCCTTTTGCCAGAAATCAACATATTTCCCTTCTCTACTCACTAATATATGTTTCCTCTTTATTCAGCTCAGTTTTTCTTCTTGCTACTGTATGTGAACATACCAAAGATCATTAAATAATGTTTATATTTATTGATGCTAAGCACTCAGACCTCAGCAGTCCTGTGTTGTTTTCAGGTTGGGTTTATAGTAAAGAGACCCTGGTATCATTTGAATCACTTCAATATGGATTCCAGTACAGTAAAACATTTGATACCAGAGCTTTTAGAAACATATTCATCTGTGTTGAAAGTCTGACTGAACACTCTTTTGGACGGTTTTTAGTCTACTTGTGAACTTTAAACTTTACTTTTTATACTGAGGTTCACCACTGATCCCTAGTGATGATTGAAAGAAGCTGTTGTATTTGTAAATATATATTACTGTGCAAAAGTTTAAAGCACCCTAGATGTTTAGATGTTTCTTATCCGTTATGCAATACCATCAGGGAGGTGTCTGATCGGTCCCAAATGTATTCATGACATGACAATGACCCCAAACATACAGCTAGAGTCATAAAGAACTATTTTCAGCAACAAGAGGAATGATGAGTCCTGCAACAGATGGTACAGCCCCCACAGATCCCTGATCTCAACATCATGGAGTCAATCTGGGATTAACATGAAGAAGCACCTGAGATGGCCTTAATAATAAATCCACAGAAGAACATTGTTTCTCCAGGATGGTTTACAACAATCTACCTGCAAGTTACCATGAAAAACTTTGTTAAAGTGAACCGAGGAGAACTGCTGCTGTTTTAAAGGCAAAGCTGCTCACAGCAAATATTGATTTCATTTAGGTTTCTGCTGTTTACTCAACTTTGTAAGAAGTTAATTGATATTTTTGTCAGCATTCTCACTTTACTTTTAGTGCCTAAAACTTTTGCGCAGTACTGTATATATATATATGTTTCTGTTTCAAGTGATATAAAAGTTAGTTTCCTAAACAGATTATTATAACAGACAACTTAATTGTCTTTAAAAAAAAACATTCTAGCTCACCAAATTATAAAATCAGCACAAGAACATGTTACACAAGGAGCAAACGAAACACAACTGAAGTCTAAAACTCCTACTGAAACTACTTAAAATAAAGCATAATACATTAAAACATAAGAAGAATACAGTGGAGCAAAATCTGTGGCTCATTTTTTTTTTTGTTTTTTTAACCCTTTCATGCATGAATTATGATAACCTCATAACCTCATTTTGTTTTCAGTCAAGTGTTTTTATTCCTCTTTAGGCATGAAAGAAAATATTTCATTTTTTTTTAAACACGCATTTTTCAAGGAGTTTGTCATTTTCTCCCAACATAAAATCAATACATGGAAAATTTTAACAATTGCATTACTCCTTAGTTGTTAATTTTATGTACCTGCAAGGATCTATTACTACAGAAGCATTTCCGGCCGGCAGGCAGCCATCTTGGTTTTGAGAAATTTGTGTTGGACTTACAAAGGCCGGCCAATGGACGGCAGTGTATGGGATGACACACTAGAGTCCACTGTGTTGGCTGATGTGCAACTATACCATTGACACCCATGCATATATAAGAAAATGGCTTTTGAATAGCTGTCCACTGTAGTGACCACTATGCATGAAAGGATTAACTTAAAATGCATAAAAATACTTTTGTTGTTGTCAGAGTTACACTCTAGCGCATCCCATAACGCATAGTCTCAAATCAAGGAAATAAAGGATGAGAAGTGTCTGTCAGGATGCTCATGACTTTATCTCTCTTTAATCAGGTGACCAAACCTTGATGTCAAGTGCAAAGTTAAAACTCTCTCGATCTTTCTCTCTCTCCGTAGGTCGACAGCCTTCGGCATTCACGGTCTCGACTCAACATCTACAAGGCTCTGGCCTCGCCCTCGCTCATCGCGCTGTCCAGTGAAGATCCCATCCTCACTGCCTTCAGATTGGGCTGGGAACTCAAAGAACTCAGCAAGGTATGGATACCAATGCCACGTGATTGGGCGCTTAATGGAAAAGAAAATGAGTTTTTATCAAAAGCCCTAGCAGCAGAAATGGTTTTCATCATTATAAAAGAAACCTCAGGCAGGCTGATTCTTCTTCTTTGGGGGGGAAAAAAGGTTGCTGAACAGAGACTTGTCCAGTGCAGCAGAGCAGTATTCAAACAGGGATGGGATTGGCCTCATAATTTCTGCCAGTTTTTATTTCTATAATATACAGCCTACCGTCAAATTAAACGAGACAACAATTTAATGTGTCACAATAAAGTGTTGGTCTACAAGGAGCCTCCAGAGCAGCTTCGGTCCTCCTTGGCATCGATTCTCCAAGCTCCTAAATGAGCTCTTCTGGAGGGATGCCACATCCTAAACTTGATGGGCTGTTAAAACCTCTGCAGAAGCAGCAGCATCCAGTATTACTTATGTTACTCATTTGTCTCAAATGTTTCCTTTAACTGTGCTATTGTGACTTGCCTTTGTTGTATAGTGTGCTACTCCTTTTTCCTTTGCTCGAAGTTCTAGCACCGTAACCACAAAAATTCTCATTCACCTTATCATAATCTCCGTAGTTGTTCCTTCAGGCTAAGAATAAGTTTCATCTTGGGTAACAAAAGCTGGATTTCTCTTCCTCCAAGGGTTTAGAGGCATCTATGAGTCATTGATAGCAGTTCTAGAGAGCTGGAGACAGTATTGAACCATGAAACCTACCACTATTCATACCCTGTAATATCTTCCTCATCTCAGGTGGAGAATGAGTTTCGTCAGGAGTATGAGGAGCTGTCGCAGCAGTGCAAACGTTTCGCCAAGGACCTCCTGGATCAGGCCAGGAGTTCTAGAGAGCTGGAGACTATTCTGAACCACAGAGACAATGACCAGAGTGAGGAACTGGACCTCAGACAGTGCCATGACCTGGCAAAGCTCAAACTCGCCATCAAATACCACCAAAAAGAGGTAGGGACATGAAAAACCATGAATTAAAGCCTCTATGTAACATTGAACAGCCAACAAGTCATTCCTGCCTCCTATCCCTTTTTCATATTGTGGGCTTATATTGTATTTATTTTTCTTATAAAACATTTACAAGATTCTTCTTGCTTTGTGACAAAAGCGCTCAAATCCCTTCAGATAAAGCCAAAAGAAGACTGTCATCCAGCTGAAACAACTGTGTGTTTTGCTTAGTCACTGTAAATTTGACATTTTGAAGGAGCGTTCTTGTTCACCTCACCCGCTGAAAACTGAGAGTAGGCTACATGTGTGCTTATGTATGTAGTTTATATTATTTATGTGCACCGTCACTGGTGTCAAGGTTGGTTACCAGCAGAAACAGATATAGCCATTATATTTATTTATTCATAGTCATACTTGCAGCATGGCTCTAGGGGTTGGTTTGGTTAAGTTAAGAGTTAAATATTGTGACAATGTGCGGATGGATTCATGTTGGCATGTATAGCATTATAGGATGAATACTTTTAGACTTTAGATGGACTGGATTTGTGGGTTACCATGCTAAAAGTCCACATGTGCACCTTCATTATAACAACAATACATGCTAATGAGCTAGCATGCTAAATATTACATGCTTGATGGTATTTTAATGTGCTAACAAGCTAACGCATACTATATCCTGAACATTACATCCTAAGATCAAATATAGCATGTTACCCTGCTAACTTTGTGTAAACTGTGTTCACAAGTTAACATGCTAATAAGCTAAAATGTTAAACAATATTTCAACATACTAGCTTTGAGCATGTTAGTATGTTAACTCTGTATATGTTCACATCTTGATATGTAGAAGGTTACATGCTGTATTAGGCTACATTACATACAACATTTTTGCATGTTATGCATACTGTGATCTAGGGGTAGAACAAAAAAATTGATATTGCAACATAGGGTATCGCGATATGTTACCGATACACTGGTGCCAAGTGTCAATACAAACAAAGAGAATACGCTGGAGCTTTGACAGTCACTAGAAGCACATTCATGGCCCTTTGTAAAGGTTTCTGAGCAGTAGCTGTGTTGTAGCTGAGCTAGCATCTCTGATAACGAGAAGCTCTCTGGTGTGTGTGTGTCTGTGGGGGAGCGTTGTGATATATCATGATTGTGGGAAGAATATTGTGACAGTCTGGTTAGTTCATCTGCATTGCATACTTAATATTGGTATTTCAACATCCTAACTTTGAGCATGTTAAAGTTAAGTAGATGTTCAGGTGCTAATATGCTACATTACAGTTCATACAAAATTTTTGCATGTTATGCTAACTGATCATGTTAACTCCATATGTGTAGTGAAGATTATATGCTACCCATTGCACACATCAGTGTAAGTTGGCAGTTTGACATGCTAAATGTACATACCAACTGTTTAGCTTTATTTTGCTTGCTAACATGCTAAAAGTAAGTATGGTAACATCCAGAAGCTAATAAATACTTTTTTTTTTCAGCTAATTGTACGTATGTTAACAAGTCTACAGTTAGCTAATGTTAGCACCTTAGCAACATCACAATGTCAGCTTATTTTCATGTTAGGTACATTGTTCATTCTGTTGAAAGGGAACCAAACCTGCAGCCATTTGAAGATAATGGACATCTAGAACCTTCTGCTCTAGTTACGTTAAAACACACACACTTACAAACACAGTGCCACAGTACATCATTTCCTTGTCTTTGAGGAATTGAGGGACTTAGCAGCTCTCCTCATGGGGCTTGTCAGAGGAGAGGGTGAATGCAAAAGGATGTGTGCAATAGAAACAGAGAGAATAGGGGGGAAAAGAAAGAGGGAGGATGAACAGGTCAGGGGGAGAAAGAATAGGATTGAGTGAAATAATGAGCCGGAGCAAAGCGAATAAACACGAAAGAGAGATTTAATGGGACAGAAAGAGAGAAGAATGGAGAGCTAGGAGGGATTTAAGCAAGCGCATGAGTGAGAAAGAGATGAAGATTTGATGGGATGGAGATAGAGAATGAAACAAAGTTAGCAATCCCCAAGGCATCTCCGTCTCTCTCCGTCCGTCCGCCTGTCTGTTCCCTGCTGTTTGCAGCTTTCTGCGACAGAGGTATACTGCCAGACAGATGAAAGCGCGAGTGAAAGGACAGAGCGAAGGCAGGAGAAGAGGGATGACAGCAGCCACGGGATGATAACGTAGATTGAGGATCGAGGGAGACATAAGAGCAGGAAGTGAAGTGCTTTCTCTCTCCCTTGAAGAGGAGAGGTGACAGAGATAAATATATGAAGCGGAAGGATAGACAGAATGAGTGCTAGACAGAGTGGTGACATGTTTTCTCTACCCAGGAAGAGGGATTTGAGGATAAGATTTAAGGAGTTTTGAGCCAGTTTTGTATGCTTTTTTTTTCAATGTAGTCTATAAAATTTAAGAACATGTTTTGTCCATAAAGTTTTACTTACTTTGTCCGAAACCCAAATTTACAATGATAGAAAACAGAGAAAAGCAGCAAATCATCACACTTGTGGACCTGGAACCAGCGACTTGACTTAAAGATGAATCGATTATCCACATTGTTGATTTGATCAAGTTTGTCGACGGACTAATTTGATGAATCAACATATCATGTCAGCGCTACAATAAACAGAGTTGCTGAAACTTCCAACATGGACTTACTACTGGTTCAATTCAAATTCAGAGACTTTCCTCATAAAGAAAAACAACACAATAGGTCATAATAGTTACGCTTGAGTGAAGGATAGCAGCCGTAGTAATTATGACACGGAGGAGACAGCTGTTTGTTTCCCATTTCCAACCACGAGTGTCACATTTCCAATATTTCTGCATCTTTGTACATCATCAGCGCTGCAGGACGGTGCTGTGTAGTAGATTTGTGGACTAAGTCTTGGATTGCTACCATTTGCTGCTCTTACACTCTTAGTGTATATGTTTCTTTCAATAAGTAAGTAAAACTTTATTTATATAGCACCTTTTTAACACAGGTTACAAAGTGCTTTACAGTGACATTGGGACACAAAGAAAATAGGACACAAAAACCATGAAAGACACATTCAAGAACACAAACAGTCATCACCCAGAGCTCACGCTTGAATTTATGAAATGTTATCAGAAAGTGGGTTTTTAGGTGTTTTTTGAAACAGTCAACAGATTCAGCTGATCTGATGGAAGTGGGGAGATTGTTCCAAAGTCTAGGTGCCAAAAGGGCAACAAAAGCACAGTCGCCTTTGGTTTTTAGTTTGGCATGTGGTACGGCCAAAAAGGTTTTGGTTGGAAGACCTAAGTGACCGCATGGTAGTATTAGTAGCTCGGATATCTATGCAGGAGCTAAACCGTGTAAGGCCTTATAAGTGATTAAGAGAATCTTGAAATCAATCCTGAACTTCACTGGCAGCCGATGCAGTGAGGCTAAAACAGGAGTGATGTGGGATCCGCTGCCAGTCCTAGTTAATAGCCGAGCTGCTGCATTTTGTACAAGCTGAAGACGTGACAGGTCAGCTCGGCTAAGGACGAGTGAAAAGGGAGTTAGAGTAATCGAGACGGGAAAAAATGAAGGCATGAATGATATGCTCTAGGTCAGAGGTTGACAGTAATGGTCTGATTTTTGCAGTTTGAAAGCAGGATTGAACCATTTTATTGACATGGTGTTAAAATTTCAATTTAGGGTCAAATATCGGAGACTCTGTGGTTGTGTTGTCAACAAAATCTGCTCAACATATTGTGTATGTTGAGTTTTGTGCACACACTGCAAACCAATTCCCTCTGGGATAATAATAGATTCGATCTCACCTTAACAAAGTGATCATTTTAACCCAAACCGTGATCTTTCCCTAAACCACCTAACCAGACCTCAACCACATCATAAAACATCATTATTTTGTAATAGTGATTTATACCAGTTTTGCCAATAAGGGGTACCAGATTAGAAAATGTGTCATTCTTGAGTGCACATGGTCAAACGACCTATTTGGTCGTGTAATATGGAGGATTTGTTGATATTTTCTCTATCATCCTTTAATGTCTGCCATCATACTTGAATTAGTCATTGCAATATATTCAGTTTAGTAAAATTAGTCTCTTATGAGCAGATTTTGTTGACAACACAAGTACAGAGTCACCTGAAATTGACATATGAAGGTTTTTGTTAAAACGTTATGCAGCTTTAATGACGTTAATAGGAAATGCAGTCAAGCACAATCTACGGCAACATGTTGAATAGTTCCTTTGATCCAAATAATCTTCTACCAACAACCTCATTATTATCCCACCAGTCGGTCATAAGTTCATGTTCTCCTCACTGTGTTGTATCTTAGACAATTATATAGAGATTCAAAAATCCATCATGATTCTTTGCGAGATGACTCAGAGCAACCCAACTAGAGTCTGCTTTTCTACACCTTGCTGGGAGGTATAATTGGCTGCAGCCCTGGTAGAGTAGCCCTTTGAGCAGGGATTGCACTGAGAGTAGGAAGTCTTATTTTTCAAAACATCCCGTGGCGTACTGGAGACAGCATGAATGACTCTTGGCTTAAAATAAGACACCATTCTCACATTTGAACCCGGGGGGGAGAGACGAAGGGAATAAGGAGCGTTTTGAGAAGATGTGAGGAGTTAGAAAGCAACTAAAAAGAGGAAGGAGGGAGTAAGGAAGAGAGAGCTGTCAGTGGTTAATAAGACATTCTTAAATTGTTAGAGATGGAGAGAGAGGACAGGGAGGGTTGGCTGCAGAGAGAAAGATGAAGTGATGAAGAGGAAGAGAGCTGTTACAGAAAATATGTCGCCAGATATCTGTCAGTGAGGCAGACAGTGGGGGCTGAGATGCTTTTTATGTTGGAAACGGTATCATTTACATTTTTTACATTATTACAGGAACTCGCAGTTGCCATTATTAAGGCTTTATATTGTCTGAATGATCCAATACCATTGTGAACATGACTCCAGTACCAGTACCAGCTTATGAAAGTATTTTAAGCTGCTTTTCCACTACAGGAACTGGAACTTAAATGACTAAGGTGGTTGGTTCTGCATTACTTTTCCACTGTATTTTACAAACTGAGAAGGATCAGACGTCTAATTTAGACATTGTAAACTGGAATTACAATTAAGTCTTGTGAAAGCCAGATCCTCTGGAAAGGGCAAGGACAACAAGAGGAAAAAAAAAACCTCTAAGTACGATAATACATTTAAAAAAAAATACAGTTTTACATGTTTTCAAAGGTGTTGTTATAATACTTCATTGTGCATATACTCGTTTTTTTTAGGACATTTTAGAGTTTTGTAAAATATGTAAAATCATGAAGGTGCAATCTTTTTGGAAAATACAATTTATGAATAAAAAAAATTCCATAATTATTATTAACAATTACATTCACAACATAATCAAAATCTAATCTTAGTGTCTTTGCATTTACAATAAGTTATAACAGCTTTTATATAAAGTTTAAAATTACATTTAAAGGACAAGGACAATAAAACAATATATATAAAGTAAAACATTGAAAACATTGAAAAAAATTACAGTTCTAAATGTTTTCAAAAGTGTTGTTATAATACTTCATTGTACATATACTCGAGTTTTGTAAAATATGTAAAATCATGAAGGACAATAGAAAACATTTGCAATCTTTTTTGAAAAACACAATTTGTGAATTAAAAAAAAAAAAATCCCATTATTTATTCACTATTACATTCACAATAAAATCAAAATAAAATCTTAGTGTCTTTGCATTTAAAATATGTTAAAACAGCTTTTATATAAAGTTTAAAATTATGTTTATGTTGGAAAGGACGATTAAAATCTGACCGGAATTTGGCTGTAAGTTTACAGTTTTGCATTTTTGCCTTTATTGGACAGGAAGTGGTGAAGAGAGAGACATGTAATGACATGCAACACCTGGCTGGATTTGAACCAGAGACGTTGAGGTTATGCAGCATGTGCAGTAAACATTGGGCTCCCAGAGCGCTCCAATTATTGTTCTTTTCAAAATAAAATACAGTTAATATCGACATTTGTGGGTTTACGTTATGTAGGATTTTAAAATGCATTTCTCTAGTCTTACTGGTTATACTGAATTTATATGGTAATGAAGTTTTATTCCAGTTAATATTCTCAGTTATTCAATTCAATCATTACTTTCTTCTTTGTTTTTAAAAGTCCTTGTCAGTGTACACGCAGAAGTGAAATGGCGGTAACTGCTTTGTTTGTTGTTGTTGAGCTGTGACTTGAATCTGGATTTTGAAGCATCACCTCCTGAGGGTTCCCAAAACTTTGCTCCAGGAACTTGTCCCCAAAGCAGCCAGAGGACAGCAGAACCAAAAGCAGAACCAGGTTCCTGTAGTGGAAAAGGCCTCTTATTATATACTTACAGTACCAAGAGTTTTATCATATTTTCCAACAAACCCCTTTTTTCCATTCAACAAAATGATGCAAACCTCTCAGATTCATCAATGTTTATGTTGTCTTATCAGAAACAGCAGCACAAAAACATCGCCAGAAGATACAACTGTGTGAAACTGACAAAATTATTACAAAATGAAATCATCAATCATGGATTTTGGTGACATTCAATGCGGAGAAATGCAACTCTGTGCAATCAAACTGTCTCTTTTTTGCCTCTCGTACAGTCTTTAAGTCTGCAGACTACAGATAAGTAAGTTCAGCAGCATTACTGTATCTCACATGAGCTTTTATGCCAATAAAAAGTCATTAGATTGACAGAAACAGATGGGGGGAGGGATAAAATACAAACAGACAGCTAAAAAGGAGAAAAAAAAATGAAAAAGAGAGGGAGAGACAGCTGTCAGCAAAAATAAGCCATATCCCCAAATTTTTGTTAAAGCGAGAGACAGAATAGAAGAGGAGAAAATATGTAAAGAGAAAGAAAGGAGGTAATGGATCTTAGGAAAGAGAGAGAAATGTCAAGATAAATATCTGTTTTCTTAAAGAGAGGCAAAGAAAGTCTATTTATGGCAAAGAGAGACGCACATGTAGGTAATAAAGGAATCAAGGAAGGGAAAGAGATGTGACAAAAAAAAGGACTAGTGACATCAGATCTATGTAGAGCGATGAGGAGACTGTGACAGTCCTCAAATATATACATGAAACAAGCATAAATATCATATTTCCATCATGTTTTCCATGTGATTTACCATCATTTGAGGTTTGACAAGTCTGCAGTCAGTACCACTGACTGTTTATCACGATGCATCCAACTGCTAATATTCACAGTAAGGAAACATGCTTTAAAGAGATTTTCAGTTATTTATATTCTGTTATGATGTTAAACATCTAAAACTTGAGGTGAACATATGTAGAAATGCTCCCTGCAAGTCAAAATCCGGGGCTTCAGCCTGCTCTGAACACTTCATTTGCGACGTTTGTTTACTACCTCGCCAACAAGCTGATGCCCACAAACAGCTGTCCGTTCCATAGTCTTGGTTGCTATGGTTGTTGCTAAGGGTTTTTCTATGTGTAGTTTGTGTTGTCCAGTCATATTTCGGATCAGATGTATTTGTGAGGTTGACTTTTTTGAGGAAAGGACAAGAAAAAGTAGTGAAATCCTGCTACTGTAGTTTATTTAATGGCTTGTTGACGTAGCAGAGGGGTTAGCTTCTAACAGCTGGCCAATCAGAACAGAGTGGGCTCATCAGGAGGCGGGGCCTTAAAGAGACAGGAGCTAAAACTGCCTGTTTCAGACAGAGGCTGAACTGAGGGGGCTGAACTGTAGAACTTTAATGTACATTTAACGATTTTCTGGAAGTTTTGTTAAAATTTGAGTTACATTTGAGGGGAAACTTGACTGCAGAGAGACGGACATGCGGTTAGAAAGGTTTATTTTGCGAGGCAGCTGTATTCGCAAGATCACAACATCACGAGAGAGCCCATCTCGTCGGGCTTCAAGTTATTTGTTTATCACCAAACCACCGGTGGTTTGGACCAATCAACATCCAATGAGGAAGTGTTTTTATTTTGAAAGTGCCTGTTTCCAAGGACGACTTCTCACGTGGTTCTGTGTAACAAACCATCAGATCCGTCAGGTTATAGAAAGGTCACAGACAGGAAAAGCGGCCCCTGGACGCCAAGGAAACGACAGATGTTAGCAAACAAACAAACAGATGCCCCATTAGCCTCTCCAGACACCCGTCTCTGTGTTTATGTGTGCAAACATGCATGTGTGCATGTTTGCCAGTGAGAACATGCAGATGTCTTGTTGCGAGCATGTGTGTGTGTGTGTGTGTGTGTGTGTGGGTGTCTTATTTGTCTTTTTGTCTTGTGTTTTAAAATTTTATCTTTTAAATCACGTGTGTGTGTGCGTGTGTGTGTGCGTGCGTGTGTGTCTCTCAGGAGACAGCTGACGAACAGTCAGTACACTTATGTAAGCCTTTCACGTACTGCAACCTCTTTCCTTTTCTCTCTCTCCTCCCCTGTTTCTGTCACATCCTTTACCTTCTCTGTCACCCTCCCTCTCTCCGTCTTTCTTTCTCCTGCTTCCCCATCCTCCTTTTTCCTTCATCTCATCTTTTCTTCATCCTTTTTGCCACATTCACTCGCTTCGTCTCTCTCTACTCTTCTTTCCAAACCTCTCTCACTCTTTCTTCTTCTCCTCCTCTTTATCCCGCTCTTTCATTGCGCTTCTATCCTTTTCATGTCTCCCTCTTTTGTATGTCTTTTGGTGTGTTTGTCACTCTGGATAACCTCCTTTTAGCTCTTTGCTTCGTTCTTTTATATTTATCTATGGTGTATGTGTGTGTGTGTGTGTGTTTATGCTCTTTCTGCATGTTGGTGTGTAAAGTATCTTCTGTATGTGGAGGTCGAGGTGTCACACACTACAATGCCGCAATGTTTCACCAACATCAGGCTTTTAGAGCAAATGATATCATGCTGTGTGTGTGTGTGTGTGTTAGTGATGGGAAACTGAAACCTGCGTATCGTGTGTTGCTGCTGTATCGTTCTTCCAGGAAATCACACACACACACACACACACACACACACACACACAGACTGTATGCAGATGTGCTTGCGGTCACATGCATCCACACATATACAGTCATGCATTATTAGGCACTAATGCACACAGTTGTTGCATGTTCCAGTCCAAAGTTTCCAGTTTTCGTCAACTACAGCGTACGAGTCTGCTCCGTAAATCACTGCTGTGTTCTCCTTTGAGAAAATAATCAGAAACCAAAAGAGAGAAATTTATATTTAAAATTCTTTGATTTCATAATTCATAATTATATTATTTTGATTAAATACCCTTCCGATGACCGCCTATGAGAAAAAAAGGAGAATTTCTCATATTCTTATATAATTTCTTATATTTCTCCAAGGAGCTTATAATTAATAAAAAAAAAACATGAATAATATATTTAAAAAACATGTTGACTGCACAAAGGGATGACTAAATTTGACTTCAGCTTGGCTTTAATGTTTAATAAAGAAACTTTATTCCATCATTTTCAGCTTTATTTTATGTTAGAAAAGTTCATTTTAAAGGTTGTTTTTAAACAATATGAATCTTAAATAGATTTTCTATGATTTCAATAGTTCAGTAAGTCAAGTTTTACAATCAGTATGTCTTCAAAAAGTAAAATATCTTCACAGCAAATGTCTTAAAATGACCCATAAGTCTAAAAGTAGCCCTAGATGAGTCTTTCAGACCACTAACAGATGCTTTTTGCTGTTTGTTAATGAGGAATAAATAAACAACAGACTTTTGTGATCCAGGTGTTGATATTTGTTATTGTTGAGGGCTGAGGGTTTACAAGATGGCCACCAAATGGGGGGGTGGAGGGGTGGGGGGACGTTATATGACCTGACAACCTGGTATTGAAAACGCCAAACTGTGTGTGTGTGTGCGTGTGTGTGTTATTGAGGTTTACGTACAAATATGTGTGTATGTGCGTGAGTGTGAGCACATCCTCGTCAGCATTCTCCAATGTGGTCAATGCAAATTACATCTCCGATATACTACTCCATGTCTCTCTGGGATCAATACATGCTGCAAGACACACACACACACACACACACACACACACACACTTACAGCTCCGACAGTCCAACTCGGCATTCCATACACTCTTCTCCGGCTCTGTCTTCTCCTTTATCATCCTCTCATTCTTCGCTCTCCTCTCTCCATCTTGCATTTTTAACCTTGCGCCTCTGTCTCCAGGGAAACCTGGTCATCCGTTCGACTCACCCTCCATCCTTTAATTCCTCCATCTCGTCATCACTCCTCCTCCTCCTCCTCCTCCCTCTCCTTGTATCCTCCTAACTCAATGTACTTCCTCTCCTCTTTCTTGTTACTTGTCTCCTCTCCTGATCTCATTTTTTACCCTCTCCTCACCTCTCCTCCTGCTTCTTGTCCTCTCTTTCTCTCTGTTCTCCTTTCGTTTCCTCTCCTCTCCTCTCTTTTCTCTTCTTCTACTCTTTTTTTCCTCTCCCTCTAGATATGGTCATGGTTATTGATCCAACTTTCAACCTTTCCTCTGAGAAATTGAATAGAAAGAAAGGGGGGAACAGAAAAGGAGGGCTGTGTTTGAAGTGTGTGGCTTATGTAAGGCCGAAGTAACTTTGGGTCTCAGCTCAGTGGTTCCAACTTAATGGGTAAATTGCACACACACACACACACACACACACACATGCCATGGCTTTACCCGTCATGCCAAGGGCCTTTAAACCTGAAATAAGGTCTCTGATTGGCTGTTTGACACACAGGAAGTAATGAACTATGTCCAGGCTGGCCCTGCAGAGAGATATCGAATAGTGGCGGATACGCTTCACGACACCTCTGCAGAGCATTTTGGGGAGTTCAAGCGAAACAGGAAAAAATGTGAACAGATGGAAGAGAAGAAGCAGTAAAATATTGACTTCAGGGTCAGGATCAGATTAGTATCATGCTTGGGTGGGGTTAGTGGACAGTTGCACCTGACAGTTAATAGTTGTAAATATTTAGTAACAACTTTATGTAACCATTGGGGATGTGCAGAGATCCCAGTATTTGTATTTGTGTCTGTATTTGTTGAGGCAGCAAAATTATTTGTATCTGTATTTGTATTCGAATAAAAGTAGAAAGAGGCTTAAAAATCCTGTTTTTGTTTTTATGACACTTTTAATTTTAGAAAATTAAAGTGTTACAATAAGTGTTCATGAATAAACTACCTTACGAAGGAGGTCCCCCACATCGGGTCTTGAACTGGAGTCTCCCAGATCATAGACGACTGTGCTGATTACTGAACTAAAACTTTACTCATCACCTCATGCAGACAGACCTCTACCTATTTATACCCCCTAACACAGAGACAGCACAGCATGTAATGTGTAGGGAGGAACTTTAAAGGCAATTATTGCTTTGCACTTTTCATTTATTGCCTATTTTTTACATCCTAACTTTGTGGAAAGGAGAAGGGGAACAACAGGTTATGGAGAGTCCCTTGAGAGCACTTTGCTTGTGTCAGTAGCTCAGCTTTATCTCTGGGGAACACCCCCAACAAATAAGTTTTAAAATATTTAAAATATTTGTATGAAACCCACTATTTGTGCTTTGCCGAATAATGTATTTGTATTGGGGCACACCCCTAGTGACTATACAATAAGCCTGTAAATGAGAGACACTAAAAATGAGCAAAAACACCCAAGGGTTTGAAGAGTTTACAAATCTATGTAATATTTTATGTATCATCATCAGTCAGGAACAAGGCGTCTGCTTTCAGCTTTAAACCTCATATCAGTGGTTCTAAATCTGAGGGGTTACAAACAGCAGGTGCAGCTGGTTTTAATGTATTGATGCGTAAACCTGCACTTGGTTAACACTTATAGCGAGGCTAAGTTTCTTACAAACAGCTGGTGCAACCGGCTCCTGAATGCTGACTGTTTGAACTACACAGTTCAGCTGGTAAAATAAGTATTAACCACCAGCATCATGTGGGAAAAGTGGAGCTGAATATAAAAGGCAAACCTTTAGGAAATACTGGTAGTCGGCTGCTGTTGGGCTTGTGCCTGTGGTGTATCTTTCTGTTTCTGTGAAAGTCTTTCAGTGTGTTCTTAGTAAATATTTCTTGCTGTCAGAAGAAGGAATAACTAAAGTATAACAGTCAGGTTTTGGTCTCAATTTTGGCAGAAAAGATCCCTGAAGTTTACGTCTTTTCCAGAGCGTAAAAAGATAGAATAAAGTGTAAAATCACTCTTTTTTTTCTAATATTGTTTTGACCACACTGTATTATTCATGCTCATCTTATACTGTACAGACTGAGCCTTTAACACTCCTGCCATCCACTTCAAACACCTTTAATAATTAAGGCTGCCATTTTAATGGGAGTTCTGTCTACACGGATCATTGGCGTTTATTAGTGCCGATGCCAGAACGCGGTGACAAGATAAACACACATGCTTACACACACCACTGCGCGCTCACCTGACCAGATACAGATATACAAACACACACTGAATGCAGTTTTATTGAGTGAAACTGAGGTAAACTGCTGCCCTGCTTTTAATTCTACACACACAAACACACACACACACATGCTGCTGTAAAACTGCTCCAGGGTCTGATACTCTAATGATCAACTGTATGGAAACCTAGCGAGAGGAAGGGAGCAGCGAAGGTTAAAGGTGAGAGGAGACGTGACGACAGCAGCGTAATGAAGGATGGACAGCTGAGAGAGAGAGAGAGAGAGAGAGAGAGAGAGAGAGAGAGAGAGAGAGAGGATGGTGAAGAGGATGATGGGTGTGAGGAGAGAGAAAAGGAGATAAATACATCGTTTAGGTGGTTTAAAAATATTCTCACATATCCAGACTCATCATTCAAATTTAGAGCGCCAACATCGATTTAAGACGTTTAAATTTGTAACAGCATGAGCCTGAAATTTTGACCCACTTCATTGCAGCCTGATCCTGATCTTGGCCCACTTCTAGCTCAAGTGTAGCCTGATCCTCAGATGATACTGGCTCGAGTTTAACTCGATCCTGACCCAATCCTTATCTGATCCTGGTCTGTTTCTAACTCGAGGCTTCCCCGATCCTAACTCTATCATGACGCCGTTCTTACACGATACTGGTCTGATCCTATCCTGATTTTAGCCCGATCCGGACCTGAACTCAGTATTTTACTGTAGCTTTGTGTGGCTGGTTCTGTTGCTGTGCATGTCATGGAGTTGTTGTATGATTTGTGTTAAACTCATTTAAAGATAAATACTTTTTTAGTAACAATGAACATTTGATAGTAATATTTATGTTTCAGGCTCACAGTATGTATGTGAGGAAATGATTGATTAGATTGATTAAAGGCGTTTCTTCTTATTTATTGGAGCACTATTTACACAAATAAAACAATAAAAAATATCTATAATTTGTTAGTACAGTGAACTAAAGTTTCAATTTCTATACATTTCACTCATTCTTCTTCATTTCCTAAAGGTTTCCATGTGTTTTTATTGACTGAATCAGTTTTGAAGTGTATTGCATTTTACATTTGAAGAGCTGTTGAACTGGAGGAAAACGAAATAGATCGAATCTAATAAACGGTAAAGAGGGAGAACAAACAAAACTGTTATGATGGCAAAGTCAATATTTGCTGAAAGAGTTTAAATTGAGACAAATTGCTGTTGCTGGCGTGGCTAATTGATACACTTCTGGTCCTTTCATCACACAAAACCGTTTGTTATAAAGGACACTGAACCAGGAAATGACATGAGATGCATCTGACTTTTCTGTTAGTTTATAATATCGCAAAAAACCCAAAAATCATACTTCTTTATATTGTGTAACATGAGGAGAAAGCAAGACATCTGCTTAAGAAGAAAGAGATGAGTAAAGAAAGAAGAGATGGAGACAACAGGAAGAGATGAAGTGATGGAGGCAGATAGTGAAGGAGGGATGAAAGAGAAAGAGTGATGGCTGGAAAGAGAGAGAGAGAGAGAGAGGGAACAATAAACTATAAATCAATTTTTCCTCACCGTGTTGCTTGGCACTGGTAAGTGTTGCTCGTGTGTGCGGTGTTAGTGTGTGTTAATCCATCCAACACTGCTGACAGAGAGAGAGAGAGAGAGAGAGAGAGCGAGCGAGCTTGGAGGTTTTCCAAAAGAACCCAAATTATTCATTTTCCTCTTTAGCTGCTGCAGAGAAGCGAGAGTGGGAGAACAGGGGAGGAGAGAGAGAATAGAGAGAAAGAGACGGAGATGCCAAGTCTACATCTATAATACAGTGAATTACAAAACAAGGCCTAATTCGGTAAAACGTCCCCGATACAGCAGTAAGTGTCAAAATTCACTTAAAACATTATAGGCATACGAGGATTTTACTAAAAACAATATACAGACTCATAAAAAAATAATCCCTCTCAATCATAGCTTATGACCCACTAGGAGTGTGTGTGGTGTGTTTATCTGCAGAGACTCTGCTCTCCGTCTGTATTTTCTTATTATTTTGTTGTGTTCAGGACATTTCTGAGCGTCACCCTTTGGGCAGTGGGTGTGTAGCCCGCAGCCAATAGCAGCACACAGGGTGTGAGGTCAGGACTTCTCTCCTCTGCTCCACTCTGCTCTCTGCTCTCTGTGTCAGGGTTGTATGAAGAGCAGCAGGTCTGTGTGTCTGTTTGACCGGGGGCGGGGCTGAGATACATACACACGCAGAGCAGAGAGGCCACAGCGGACAGGATGAAGCTCTGAATTCACACACATTTATTTGTGCTTTAGAACGTAACCAACGTGAAACAATCAGAAAATAACTTTTTATTTATCAGATTCACGGCTTTGTTCTCGCTTTGTGCTCTCTCATTAACGTTCTAGCTCGCTTAACCACCGCTGCTCTCTCTCTCACTTGCTCGTTGAGTCGGGGAGGTGGGGCCGACTTTGAACACTGTGTGTTTACAAACACCAGCCAACAAATCCTGCATAGTACACCTTTAAATGACTTGTCAATAAAGAAATCATGCAGTTCAACAGAAATGGAAACAGAGAAATAATTCAGTTTAACAGCAAACCCTTAAAAAGTGACTTGGATTTAATGAGAAACGAAATACACAGAGGATCTTAATCCATCATATCAGTGATTTTTCATATTTTAGCTGATTTATGTGCTTTACATTACTACTAACCATTTTACTGTTGGCAACTATTGGTTTTCATTTATTTATGCACACTTTGGAAATCAATTTATAGTCTCGTGAAACTCTCCTGAGATATGTAATCCATCAAGTCTGCATCAGTTTTTGTCCAAGTAAAATTATTGTTACGACATAATATAGTGGAGATGTTTTAAATCAGTCTGAACTTACAACTTCATTACCACTCAATAGGGTGAATAAAATTAAATCCTCATTTTTTTTCAAGCTTGCGGATGATTCACAATTTTAATCTTTTTTTTCGTGCTAAAAGCAGCAAGACTGTATGTCATATTTTTAGGTCTTCAAGTGCAAGAAGCAAGCAAAATACTTGCACCACTTGCAAGCCTGTCATCATTATACATATTACAAAGAAATACAGGTTATTTCATACAGCTGTGGACGGTCAATACCAGATACTTCAACTAACACAGAGCAGAAAAATCAGCTCAATTAGGCAGCGGGGGGAGCCAACGCAGGTTTGTCTAGTAAAAAAGTTGAACCTGGTTCAACTTTTGCTGCTATGAAATGCAACATAATGAAGCAAGGTGCTGTGTCAGCCAATCACATTCCTGGTGGATAACGTCGTAACGTTCCACAGTTTTAAAAGCTTGTCTGTGAGTATTACAAACCACTGTGTGGTGTTTTGGCATTTGATAAACCTTTAAATGCATTAATCTGTAGCTCCAACTCGACTTCCTGGATCATATTTCATTGCCTCACCGGTACCTCAAACACCGGTACCTTTGTACTGTTCTAATGCAGGACTGATTTCAGTCTTGGGGGAGATGATCGATGGTTTTGCTGCAGGAGACCACTGTTCGCTTCCTGTTTTCCAACCGCAAGTTGGGACATTTGCTTACTGTTGCCATGACGGAGGTTGCGTAACTTTAAGGAAGTAGTAACTACATTTCAAGTGATCATTTTAACCTGAACCATGATCTCTCTCCCTAAACCTAACTAGATCTTAACCACAACGTTGTCACACCATGAAACATAAATATCTTTTAACAGTGATTTGTAACGGTTTTTATACTCCTATCTTGGAAAGCAGTATATTATGCCAGTATGGGTCTCTCTGGAGTGCAGGTACAATCGACCTATGTGGTCATTTAATTATGAGGATGTGTTGGGAGTTAATTAAGAAAGGCATAGAAAGTACAGTAAAGAACAAACTGTTTGAAATGTTTATTTCTGACTTTCAGGAAGTGTGTTTATTCGACAGCCGAGCCGATGGAAACTCAGCCGAAACACTTTAGTGACATTTTGAATGTTTACAAGGTTTGGAACATGATGAAGCACGGGGAGAAATAGAAAGCAGATGATACAAAAAACTTGCAGGGGAGATCAGGAGAGGTGAGGATGAAAGAGGGATGGAGTGATAGACAGACTGGTGGTTATGAGCTGACACGGCAGGTGGAGGGAAGACATGAACAGCAAGAGAAGAAACAAAACCAGAGCGAGGTGGAGAGGTGGAACAGAGGAAACCAGGCACAGAAATAGAGTTAGCAAAAGAACGAGTGAGTCACATACAGCGGGGCGGTGGAATATATATCTTTTTTTTTTCCCATCACCTTCTCTATGTCTCGTTTTTAGGCAAGTAACCTGCATAAGAGAAACTGTGTAGAGAGAATGGAAATAAATGAAGAAAACTGGAGGATGTATCTTGTGTGTGTGTTGCAGACAAACAGACAGAGGAAGGAGTAAAAGAAAAAAAAACAGGAAGTTTGGGACTGGATAAAGTTTGTGTGACATTTTGATAAATGACAGCAATCAAATAAAGATGGTGAGGGAGAAAGAGATATTAAAAGAGTGGGAGTAGATGGAGTTATTTTGAGGAATAGTAGACGGGGAATTGGGGGGAAAAACATCCCAAAAAAGAGAGCAGATAACATACACATTCATAAATGTAAGATAGATAGATAGAAGGAAATTTGCCTGCCAGCAGTTTTTATTGGGAACTGTTTTCTACCAAGTTTAAAAACATGGTAACAGCTGAGCGGTGCTACCAAAACTGAGTAGACCTACATATATGCACATGCAAAATCAACACAAATCGAAAGAACACAAACATTTTATTTACAATTCCAGATTCCCAGTAATTCCAGACCAGCTCCAACAAGTTAAAAGCACCAATACATGCAGACTGTGGAGGCTGAAGCTCCTTCCAACCTGCGTTTCTGACCACTTAAGACCAACTCATTGACAGTCAAATACAGTCAGCCCTCTTTAAAATTGGGTGTATTTTCATCATAACCAAGTAGTGGTTATGGGTGTTTACTGTGCTTTTGAGACTGTCGTCCCTAGAAATATGACACCATCTGGAGCGTCCTGGTAGCTGAATGGTTAGTTATGACCGCAGCAAAAGGAGGAAATCAGATGATGTCAATATATAAAGCGACAAAGTCTGCATTTGGAGTGATTGGCTCAACAAAAAAGCAGACTTTGCCTCAGCAGACCACAGTTCATTTCCTGTTTCGAGCTGTGTATGAAGTTTATTTTGTAAAAACCATAACTACAATCATCCTCTAACCTTAACCCCATTGTTATTATTATAGCCATGACAACAAAGGTCACCTAACTTTAAGGAAGAGGTAACTTTAAGCCTCACCACAACTCTCCAACAAAGTGATCATTTTAACCAAAACCATGATCTAACCGAGTGGCTTTTGGAAAACACAGACAAATGATTTAATTTATTTATATGTACATATATATATAAATAATCTACAACATCAGTCTCTGTTTCCTTTGGCAAACATTCTAAGAAATTCATTCATGTCTGAAGGTATTTGTTATTGACGTCTCATGGGCCAAGATCACCACATTCCTCATTCTTTCATGTAACATGTTGCGACGACGAGGGGTTAATAATGCTGCTGAAGACACACCAATTACCAGAGCTGTTACATTCCTTATAAACCCTGCAGGTCTGTTTCATTTGGACATTTCTTGACCAGCCTTGGCTTTGCAGCAAGAATTACATTTTTGCCAGCGAGCACATGCAAGAGGCAACAAGGTGGAATCTAGAAATGCACTAGATTCGGGTACCAGACTGGATACTGGATGTGGCTGTCATCAGGTCTACATTCTTCTTGGGAAAAGAATGTCGAGCAGGCGTCTTTTCAGAGGCTGACAGCGGTGATGGTGATGATCAGAATCTGTATCAACCACAGTTGAGAGCTCAACACTTTCACCAAGGTGTTTACTCAATGTCCTCCTTCTCTTTGGAGGATGTGAATCAACCCCCCCAGGTACCTGAGAAAACACTGTCCAGCAATCATCTTTACAGACGGCTTTTAAGGCCTCCAGTGATCCACAGACTGAGACTGTGGAATCGCTGGTTTCAAGACACCAAGCACCCTCACTGGAAATTTGCCAAAAATGTCAAAGAAGTGATGCCTCTTAATTGGAATTAACAGGCCTGATGCCTCAGTGCATAAATCAACTGTGGCATCATCATCCTTTGAGATCTCTGACAGGAGATCACACGCCCCTCGGCATGCTCCAAGAAACACTCAGCGGACGCTTCAGATCTCTGAACATGATGAAGAAGAAGAGGGGGGTGGGCAGTGGGAGGCAGGCTGTATGCTGCCCACCAAATCAGAAGTTAGAAACATTACTGGTATTTTCTGTGCTCTTTTTCCATTGGCTGAACAAAACTATTGGTTGGCTGAGTCCACCTCTGCCCATAGCCATCAGAAATCTGAAATCTTGCAGAAATCTTGGCTGACATCGAACAATCTGCATGTTTTGGTGCTACAAAGGATAAATTACTCTGATAATCAGATAGAATCTCTAATTTCATTTCACTGCAGTGTTGGCAACAAAAAAAATTGGGAGATGTGGGCCGATATCCAGAAGCTAGACCAACAAGTCAGCAGGGTCAACTTAACAGTTTGTGTTTTGTTTCATGTATAAATCAAATCAAGTTTATTTATAAAGCACATTTAACCCTAACAACCAGGGTAGACCACAGTGCTGAACAATAAAATAACAAAAGTAAATTAAAACATAACATAACAGCAAAAAGTAGAGAGAGAAGAGATGACATAACAATACTATCCCATATGCAAACAAAAATAAACAAATAATAGTAAAACATGAGACTTTAAGGACACTCAAAGGCCCGAGAGAACATGTGGGTCTTAAGTTTAGCCTTAAAAGTGTCTACAGAAGGTAAACTGTTCCAAAATTTTGGGGCAACTACGGCAAGTGCACGGTCACCCCTCAGCCTTGATCGAGGGACAGCCAGGAGCAGCTGGTCTGAGGATCAGTGGGATGTGGTGTTGGGGAGATGGGCAGAGGAGCTCCGAGAGCTTTAAAAACAAATAAAAAGGACCTTGAACTCAGTCCTATACTTGACTGGTAGCCAGTGCAGGGACGCCAGTACAGGTGTGATGTTGTCTCTCTTCCTGGTACCAGTTAGTAGTCCAGCAGCAGCAGCAGCATTCTGCACCAGCTGCAAGAGAGACTGGGATGACTGGCTGATACCCAAATAAAGGGCACTGCAGTAATCCAGTCGAGAGGAAATCATAGGATTTGTGACAGTCAACGGTTTCAGTTTGGTGATGTTTCTTAGCTGGAAAAAACAACCTTTGACAACAGAGTTAATTTGTCAAATTTTAAATGTTAATACTTAATTCACCTGTTAGTTTAGATGTTATGTCTTTTTTTTATTGTCTTTTCTTGCCTTCTGGTTGTTTCCTCTCCTTTCTTTCAGTCATCCAGCGTCTTCACATCACATTGACGTTTTTGGTTCATTTTCCCCCCTCTTGTCTTGTCTCATCTTGTCTCACTCTTTGTCGTCCTCGTCTTGCGGTTTGGATCTGTCTCGTCTCCTTCCCTGTTGACCTGCGGATTAAAGGAGACGTTTAGCAAAAAGCCTTCACTCATTTTCAACATTTAACCTCCATTTAACCCATGATAAAACCTCTGAAACATTAATGTGTGTGTGTGGGTGAGAGAGAGCAGCGCTTGTATATGTGTGTCTGTACGTACTTTGTGTGTGTGTTTGAATCATTTAAATGTCTTTTTTCGTCTTTAGGCCTGTGATACCTGCAGTCCTGCTAAATTATACATTAACAGTTGCCTCAATAATAAATGGATTGTGTGTGTGTGTGTGTGTGTGTGTGTGCGGTTCAATAATCCACAGCAGCAGCTGAATAATATATTTCAGACCTTCATTCATGTTTTATTCACTCCCAAACGAATTATTGCTTGAATTAATCTATCAACATGTGTTCTCAATTAGAGGGGCTCACACACACACCTGCAGTGCTGTGTGTAACTGTTTTTCACTTTCTTATCTTCATAAATCATTTGTGTTCATCGCCTTACCTCAAATACTCAGTCGGACCGTTGTTTCAAACACACATACAACCTCAGCTGAGTCAGATGATAACACACACACATGCACTCAATCTTCTACAAAATATTGCTAATGTAATCAACAAAATCCTCCGCATGCCAGAGTACAGCAGGAAACTCCGGTAAGACCTTGTAAACAAAAAGAGCGGAGCAGGTGGACTTAACTGCAGCAGACATCAGGCAGAACAAGGCAGAAGATGAACTCATTTATTCCAGACTTGTGAAGGCGAAAACAAAGCTTGCAGGTCAAAAGCAAAACACAACGCAGAGAACAAAGGATGCAACAACACTGAAGTGAAAAACCAGGACTTAAATAGAAACTGAACTAATGAAACAAGTAAGGAACAGGTGGTAAGATACAAAAGGTGGGCTGGGAGCTGATTGGTTGGGAAGACACAGGGAGCAGGTCTAAGGAGACTGATGCAGGGAAGATGTTGAGCACAGGGAGGAAAACACGATATAACCATGCACGAACCGTCCCAGAACTCACACAAACACAAGTAAAATAAACTTCAACATATACTGTAGTCAGTGGTTTTTCATATTAAGGCTGCATGAAGCAACATAAGTTGAACTAAAAGACAACTGCAGCTCTGAATAACTCAACTAGTGTTATAGTTCACTATAGAGCACTGAGTTCCAGTGAGAGTCAGTGTAGAAAGCAACAGTTTCTCAAGTGGTCCTTAAATATAATCTGCAACCTCTCTTATCTGTCCTTCTTCCCACTCAGTCCAGTCATAAACAGGCAGAAAAACCTGAGGGCGTCTGGTGGACTAGTGGATGGACATAAAGCCAGACTGCTTTTACAGACAGATTTTTATTTTTATTTATTCTATTTCTTTATTTTTTATATATTATAATACACCAAATACCTCCTCTTTCTTTTTATCTGAATGTATATTTCTATATCTACAATTGGAGACACAGTATTATTCCATGTATTCCACATACTGTTGTTTATCTGTTATTTATCGAGTCTCTTTTTCAAGGTTTGGTTCAGACCCCTTAGTTTGAAAAGAAATCTTAATGCTACTTACTTATATTGACTTATATTTTAGACAAGGATGGATCCTCCAACTTTATGGCAGCAGTTTGGGGAAGCCTCTTTCCTGTTTCAACAAGCCAGGTCCATAATAAATGTTTCCTGTGGAAGAACTTGAGTGGCCTGCACAGAGACCTGACCTCAACCCCAAATGGATCACCTATCATCAGTATTGGGCATCACTAATGGTCCATTCGGACTGTGCAGGTTAAACCCAGGGTCTATCGATATAAGTCAACCCCAAGTGGCAACTACCACAACTTGAGGCTGAATCCAATGTGGAAGTACCTAAAAGTGCAATCTCAAAAAGCGTCAACTTTTCTCTAGAAATACTAAGTCAATCATTAATTTCAACGAGTCATTATGGTCTCAACCACTAAATTCAGACCCTCTAATAAGTGTGCTGGTGGTTATTTTGGAAATTATTGCTCCTTTAATAAGATTTGAAGACTTGTAGTAGCTTTGATGTCTGCCATGTGGCCGTTTGACAGCTGTGATTGACAGTTAACTCACCTGCTACTCTGTCCAGCTCAGGGACAGGTGATGGCATTACCTGCCCTGTTTGGACAATTTAGCTAAAGTAGCTAACATAAGCCCAAGTGTGCAGCACTCGGTGTTCCCAGTAAGCTAGCGTTAGCTTCAGTCCAAGGTAGCAGGGTGTGTTTCCAGAGCGTGAAAGGCAACACCTTGCACTCCTTGTTTGGAAGGTCTTGGCTCTAAGTGGAAAAGATGGCGCCGACCGTAAGCTTCAGACCAGCTCCAATATAAACCATTAAGTGATGTCACACCTCGCTACGTCCATCTTGATATACAGTCTATGGTCAACCCATCAGCTAGCGGTTTGCCATTCAGTAACCTGATTAGTTCTGCTGTGAGGCTTTCAAGTATGACGCCACTCTTCTCAATTGTACCTTTGATTGAAACTGATTGTAGAGCGTTACTTGTTGCAGTACTATTTAATAAGGTGGTTGCACAAAGAGCATAAATCCTAATAAATAGATGACTGCCTGGAGCAGCTCCACATTGTCGACTGTACCCGCCATGGTCATTCTTCACAGTACATCCACTTTTATTGACATCAGATGCGAGCAGACCTTGACTGGACCCCCGTCTTATGTGAATGGCGACGACACAAGTTAGACCAGTGTCCAACAGACCGGTATGAATGGGTCCAACACAGGTTGAACATGTGTCTGCTGTCTGAAAGACGTATAATTCTCTTGAGGGTGTTAAGTTGGGTTGTTGTAGGTAATTATTCTTATTTTTATACGTCGTAATGCAAAGAGTCGTCCCTCTGAATTTAAATATCTTTTAATCTAGTTGGTTGTTTCATTCTGTGTATTGTGTATTTTTTGTGAATTGATTTTATTTACTGTGTATGTTTGTGGTTTGGCAACATCTTTAAATCAAAACATTATGTCAGTATGCTTCATTGCCTAACTGAGTTGAATTAAACTGAATTGAGAGGGAGTGGAGAGTGAAAGCAATGGAAGAAATAGTGGAACGGACAGAGAGAGAAGAAAGAAAGAAATGGAAAGAGACAAAAGAGGCAGAAATAAACAAATAAAGGAAAGAGAGAATTGGGTTTATGAGAGAAAAGAAAATATGGATCAACAGATAGAAAGGATTAACAAGAGAAAGACAGAGCTAGAGACAGATCAAATATGAATAAGTGAGTGAGTGAATGAGCACTTTCCATATTTGCATATAAATCACAAGCGTGTGCACAGCCAGATTGAATTAGTGTTAGCATAGCTTTGGGTTAGCGTATTGCTTTGTGTCGCAGCACAGCTAGATTACATCAGGCCACGGAGAAATTGAATTAAGCAGTGCTACGTAGCGTAGCCTCAGTTAGCATATTTCTTAGTTTAGTGGTCAAGGTGGATTGCTCAGAAATTGAATTAGCTGGGAAGTAGCTCCGGATAGCAGATTGTAGTTTAATGTCAGGAGCAGAATAAAGTGGAGTGATCAGAGCATGTGACACTGAACTGGCAGATGTCAGCAGTTTTTTTGTTAAGCAGACGCTCTTCAGTTATTTTCTACACGTGGATGTTCCTGTTGATGGTCATCTCAGCACAGCAGGAAGCAGAAAGTGACGATAACACCCCCCCCCCCCCATTTAAATGATTTCTGCTAGGCACATATGTTACTTCATGCACCTGCAAGCTACTTGTGTCAGGTGATATGTGACCCTGAATGTCAAGGCACTTATTCTGAAAGGCTTGTCCTCAAACTGCTGTAGCTCGGATTGTGCTTCATTTGCATGATGCTTTGGACAAAAGCGTCTGCCAAAATGAATAAATGTAAATGTAAATTTAGACAGTCCACAGGTGGATGTCGAGCTGGAGATGGGGCTGATAAAATGCTCTATGAGCAGAATAGCAGTTATCAGGTGCAGAAACAAGCTCTTTCATACTCAGTACGGGCAATTCAGAGCCTCCAATTCAGCTGCTTTGCATGTCTTTGGACTGTGATGGAAACTACGTCTAGAGGAAGATAAGGCACAACATGAAACAAATTTCTCTTCTCATCTGAGGATCAGAAACATTTATTACTTCTGAAAACTGAAAATAAACAGGAACAAATAAGGAAAAAATTAACAGCAGGCTCCCAAAAAGAAGTTATTTGTAAGGGACCATGTGCAGTATTGAATATAAATGTTACCATTTGATGTACTAGAGTTAGTTGAAAGGTCATTTTCATCCGCAAACAAGTAAAGTCTATACACAGTAACAGAACGGTACTGAACAAAAAACAACCGGGACACGTAATAGAAAGTTATACAGAGTAGCACATCACACACACTCACAATGTCAACTAAAAATTACACATATTTGTATAAACTAGTGCAGTGCCTGTTCAAAATGTGCCTGTTCGGAACGGGCTGATTTCTTATTATTTCTCAAGAGCCGCATATGTATGTATCAATGGACAAACGTATCAATTAAAATGATAAGGATTCAATAAATTAAATGGTTTAAATTCAGACAGAAACTTCACCAGTGAGACTAAACTGAGGTTGAACCGTAGAAGCAGTTTACGGCCCTCCATTGGTTGATTCTGCTGCCAGTCAAACGTGTCTCTCCTCCTATTGGCTAGTTTTACTGCCTCCGCTTGTTGTAGGCTTGTTCGTCTCTCTCGGGCAGTTTAAGTGAGCGGGGCACATGGTTTGTCCTGCTTAGCAAGTCAGAGCCCAGAAACCCCACCCCGCTGTGATGTGACGGTGTTTGTATCAAACAGCCCCTCGCTGCACTCACTTGTTTCACTTGTTTATTCAAAGTTTATTAATATTAAACGTGTCGGGTGTCCTAATTGCACCAAATTCACCACTGCACCTCCTTGAGTCCCCAGCAATGCACCCACCAAGTGTGGAGTCGATCGGATGAACAGTACAAGAGATACGTGAAGGACATACAAACACACAGACAGAGATTCCTTCCTTTAGTAGATCGATGGGAAAACCAATCAAATGTAGACTCAGAAGCCGTAGAGTTGAGTAGCTTTCAGCAGATTTTTATAATTTGGCTTTAAAGCTACTGATAGAATTGCACTTTTGATAGTTTCACCACCACAACAACAACAAAGACCACCATGCAGATTAGGAAATTAAGAATAAGAAACCTGCCACCAACAGCGGATCACACACATGACACTCACACACTGAGTGAAAGGATAAAAACAGTAGATTTAAAAACAACAAACTACAACTGCAAGCAAAATGGAAAATGTAGGTGAATACAGTGCAGACAGGTCTGGTGATTTTTAAGGAAAGTAAGAGGAATATATTTGACTTTTAAAGATAATTGTTTTTATATCTTTGCCTTTAATTTGTCAGTTTTGAAAGTGCAGAGAGACATGAAACAGGGGGTAGAGAGATGGTTATGACCTGCAACAACGACTGAAATCAAACACTAATAACAGGAGGCGAAGCAGAGCAGCAGCAGCGGCGAGTTCTCAGCTTGTGTGTCTACACAGGATGCATTCAGGCAAAGTGATGAGTGTAGGTCACTCGCATTTTGGAAGCGCTCAGAGCTCATTAATTAAAATCTATTCTGTCAGACACACATGAGACAGATGACTGGAAAACATGGCTGAAACACTTTCTCTGTAGGCGTTGTACGGTATGCAGACGGCGTCCTTTTTAAATGCTTTGTGGGCTGAAATATAACATAAAACTCAGGTTTGATCCCTCGTCAACAGTCATTGTGTCCATCATGTAACTTCCTGAACGTCCTCGCTCAGCAAGTTGCTGCAACTGTACAACAGCGGAAATGCAAATGCAACATAAAAAGCCTCGCATTCATCTCGCAGCACTCCAGGCTCCTGTTTCATTCAGTAGGTTAACATGAGTCATCAGAACTCGACTGAGCCTCTCCATGAAGAGTTTCATTAAAAAAAAAAGGGGGGAGAGCTTTTTTTGGAGAGCTAGGTTTTCCACTCGGCTAATTCCCTTGTCTGTACCAGTTCCCCGGAGTATCTGCTGGATGACTAGGTGCATTTATTAGTGATTCAACTTATATCTTCACTGATGACTCCAGAATATTTTTAGCAATTTATAAGCAACACTCATTTAATGTTGGCAACTACTTCTTCTCCCTTCAGCTATGATACACAGCTAATATTCTCATTTCTGATTCATTCCTGTATGTTTGGTGATTGATTTTTAAAATGTCACTGGAAAGTGGGCTGCCAGCAGTGCCGGATTTCATGGTATATGTTGTTCTAGTTGTTGTTATTGTGTGTTGCTGTGGCTGCATGTGTTGCTGCGTGGGTGTGAGGGAGGTTTTTTTTTATTTTTTTTTATGCTGTCTCATTTTGTTCCTCTATCTTTGGCGGTGAGATTTATGAAAGAACAGTAGCAGTGAAATCTTAACAAACAACCTTACATGTTCAAACGGTGACTTAAAAAGACTTCTGCAATCAGAAGATACAGGTTTCCTTTTTCAGTGTTTAATTGCAATCAATTAACTCATTCTTGAATTGAAGTTATTAAAAAATAATTGATTAAATTATGCATTTAAAGACTCAAAAACAATCAAAAATGATCATTTAATTTACAGATTGCAGTGATTATCAAATAAAACTTTCATGTTTTATTGTTGTACTAAATCAAATCAGAGTAGATTTAATGTGACTCTTTTGACACTGAACAGAAAAAAACGTTTTAAACACACTGTAATAATTCTGTTTCATTATTGTATCCTTAAATTATGACTTAATAATTGGAGGTTAATTTCCTAAAGTTAATTTCCTAATCCCCTATACTAATGTGTTTGCCTTCTCCCTCTTTAATATTTAAGATGTGTTCAGACCGTTTATTCACTCCAAACAGCCAAAATACCAACAGTACATTAGCTGTAGGCTAGCTGTTAGAGACTAACTTCTTTCTGTTATTTCTCTCCAGTCTCTCTCTCTTTTTTCCTTTCCTCTCATTATGTTTATGAATCAGATTCTTACATGTAAAATCTCAGAGTCTTTGCATCAATTTATGCCACTCAGCATCAAATTTGCGTCTACTTGCATCTTTCCATTGAAATAGGTTTTTCTTGCCATAATCAATTAGTCAAATCAGGTAGATATCTTTGGATATTATAGACTTTTTAGTGCCAAAGTTCCTCTTTTTGTTACTATACTTCCACCACAGCTCAACAGGGAAACACAAAGAGGGAATTTGATGCTAAAAAGACTGTAAATGTGTCAGATATCCACTTGATATGACAGACTGCACATTTTTGCACTAAATGACTGTGCGGACACACTGTGGATTTTGGCCTCCATTACTTACATTGAAAGCACATTTTGAAGGATCTTTTAACAGCCAGTATGAACAGGAGGAACGATTACAGCAAGGAAAACCTCTTTCAATGTCCATTTGGGCTCCTGACTGCTGTTTTAAGACCCGTCCTTTAATATGCAACCATGTGTTCTGGCTGAAAACACAGTTATGGTTTCCATATTCACAGAAATGTTAAACAAGGTTCAACTGACAAAAAAAACCCGCAGCAGAAGCTTATTTACTGATGATAATTAAACATTAAATCCGTTATTCTGGTGGCGAACTACAGACTCTGTAACTGTGGGATGAATCTACTTACTGTTAAAAAAAAAATAGTTCAACTTTTTTTGGGAAATATGCTTATTTGCTTTCTTTCCGAGCGTGAGAGGGAAAAAATCGATACGACTCTCATGTCTGTCCAATAAGTATGGAGCTGGAGTCAGGACATGGTTCGCCTAGCTCAGCAGAAATATTGGAAACAGAAGGAAACAGCTGGCCTTGCTTGCTCCAAAGTCCAAAAATAAACCTACTGTACCATTTTCTGATTTCACTCTCGAAAAGAAAGCCGAAATATTTCAAAAAAATTGAACTATTCTTCAATTTAAAAGGTAGTTAATGTGTTTTTCCTCTCAATAAAAGTCCCTGTTTTTAAATAGTACATTTATAGTTTCTCCTCAGATGTTCTTCTGGGTCTAAGGTTGTGTTACATTACAAGAAAAACCCCTTGTTAACTCTCCTCCAATTCGTTTTGCGACACGTCTCTCTCGGCCCCCGAACAGCACATCACCGGCGTTATGTGAAGCTGCTATTGGATTAGCATGAACAAGTGTGGTTTCTGTGCTTCAGGCGCACTGAGATTAAGTTTAAGACTTTATCCTCTGCAGTTTTCACACCACTGACCTGGCGTGTTCAGAGGGAGAGAGAGAGTTGAGGGTTTTTGGAAAGTGAGGGAGGGGGAGCAGTGCAAGAGACAGACCGTGGTAATCAATTTAACATGGGCTGGAAATTTATCATGGTGGTGCAGTGGCTCTTTTGCCAGCGTTCAAGGGGAAAACGAGGTGTATGAAGAGAGACAGAGAGAGAAAAAGAGAACATTTAAATGGTTCTTTGTTGTTCTGGACAACTTGGCTCCAGTGAAGGGAAATCTTAGTGCTCCAGCGTACAATAATATTTTAGACAGTAGTGTTCTTCTAACTTTTTGGCAACAGTTTTAACTGTTTCAACATGACAACGCCCTCGTTTCTGGTAGATAAAGAAATGATTTTCCTGGTTTGGTGTGACCAGCAGCAGCCCTATATCCTAGAAATTATGTTTATTTACAACTAAATTGTTTTCAGATTCAAACTGATGATGATGAATATAATCTCTGCCTGGATTATGTATGAAACGGTACATATGTTACATCTCATGTGTGTTTAGCTTTAGGTAGCAAAAGCACTTTTAATATTAGTGAAACATTGTGGATTTAGTTAAATGTTAATAAACACATTGTTTCTCATTCTTCAAGTCACTCCAGAGGGGTTAGGGTTATGGTTAGGGTTAGAGTTAGGGCCAGGGTTAGGGTTATGGTTAGAGTTAGGGCCAGGGTTAGGGTTAGTGTGTCAGGGCGTTAGGGTTAGGGTTGTGATCTTTCTGTCATCTGAACCAAGTGCTGCCAGTGTCTAAACATAACCATAGAAGGTGTGACAATGCTGTTGTCAGTATATATTTTCCCACTAGATCGGATATTTTGGCAGGAAAGCTAATTGAAAAAAGTCTCTGCACACCTGAATATGCGACAGGTGCATCAAAGGAAAACACAACTTGAATAAAAATGAGAAAACTGTCTCAGTTACTGCTGAGATATTTATTAGTTCACAACGTTGCGAGCTGTCCGGTACATGCATGTACCTGATGAAGGTCAGACAGACTGAAGCATCTTAAACTAATAAATATTCCAGCAGTAATTGAGACAGTTTATGGGAGTTTTTCTCATATCTGCTCAGACATTAGAGTAGAGAAATCTTTATTCATTTTGCAGCAAACAGTTAAAAACATAAAGAAAATTAAGATTGAATCCTAAAACACACACAACTAAAAGGACGTACAGGTTCAGTACTATATAGCCAGAACATACAATAGTTCTTATCAGACATAACAGTAGCAAACACACAGTGAATCATTCCTAGTCCACATACCCTCCAGTTACAAGTTCAAACTTCAAATAGCCTCTAGGACAAAAGAGTGAATATATCTATTCCTGCTGTTTCTAAGCATCCTATACCTACGGCAAGACGGAAGGAGGGAAAACTCAGAATAAAGAGGATGAAGAGGGTAACCTGAGCGTTCATAATGACGCTCTTCTAATGAAATACACTGTCACTCAACATTTTACTGATAGATTTTTGTGACTTTCCAGATACATTAAAGGTTCTGTTCACATGCATTAATTGTTTTTTTATTGCCACTGAGTGAACGGGTAGTAATGTAAGGTAAAAACTGACTGACTGGGAGCGAGAGATGCTTTGCTGAAACACAACATTAGAGATCTTTTATGTAATTATGAGACGTGTAGGATGTTGACTGCAGCTCATTTAACAACCACACATGTCACTGATGAGAAGGAATTTCTGATTCCTACATAAAGAACCTTTAATTAACATCATTTTTATGTTGACAGAAAGCACAAATTCGCCCCACATGTATGTATTTACTGTTAGTTGTTGCTTAGTCCCATCTCTCTTCTCTGCTCTGCTATCTTTTCGTGCTGCTTCTACTTTTGCTGGACCCACTAATGTCTTTGAGGCCTGAAATTACTAATGTTCACTAATGTTCTCGTTGATGAACGTGAGAAAAATCCCTGAAATCTTATGGAAAGCTTCCCAGAAGAGCGGCGCAGATGTCAACTCTGATGCTATAGTTAAAATGTAGACAGGAAGACGGCGTCATTCCCGTCACCCGTCATCTGACCTCCATCACCGCCCACCACACACACACATAACTCATGACACGCAGGCTGGATACGTACAGTGCATACACCCAGCTGACCTCGCTGGTGCTCTCACTCATGTTTTATGTAATAGAAGCGTATTCACTGGTTGTTGGTTAAAATGGTCACTTTAATAATCTATGTACAGTATGTTATACCACAGATGTCTCATATTGGTTCACTCTATTCCCGCTGAAGACATCTTTCTGGCTCTCTGATTGGTCGGAAAGCTGTTTTGAACAGCGCCATTACATACGTGACGTGTTTCTGCCTGAATAGTAAACTATGACGAGGACGTTTGCCGACTGAAGCTCCGAGTTAAATCGAGACTGAAACAGAAAAAAGGAGAGAAAAGAGCAGACTGCTGTAGTTTAGCCGGAGCCAAGAGATCAACTCCCTCATTAGCATACCGCTGCCATAGCAACAGGAAACCAAACCGGAGCCAAGCGAGTGATACAGAGACAGAGGAGAGGACGGCAGAGGGAAGAGAGAGAAGGAGGAAGAGTGAAAGAGAAGAGAAAAGGGAAATGAGAAGGAGGTGGAAGAGGGAGACGCATGAGACAAACAAGAGGACGAGGAAGAGGAGGGAAAAAAAAAAAGAAGGGTGAAGAAGGTGGAGACGGAGCGTGAGAGCGAGGAGGAGAAATGGCAGAACAAGAGGAAAAAAAAGAAGAGGAGGAGCACTGAGGATGAAGAGGATTAGTTATGGAAGAGTAAGGACAGGAGGAGCATAGAGAAAAGGAATTAGAGAAGAGGAGAAAGAAAGAATGAAGAGTAGAAGATGAAGAAGAGGAGGAGGAGGAGGAAGAGGGAGCAGCCACCTTGGTTTGACTTCTAACACTGTATCTCTCCTCCTCCCCTCTTTTATTTTCTCCTTTTTTTCTGCTTCTATCTTTTCATCTATATAATTAAATCCTCTTGTTATCCAGTATCCTCTTTCTCTCTGTGTGTCGCACACACACACACACACACACGCACACACATACACACACAGGTGGACATTCATGACACACAGTAATACATGTACAAACACACACACACACATTTACACATAACCAGATAGGAGCTGTGTGACAGAATAAACATGACAAAAAGTGTGTGTGTGTGTGTGTGTGTGTGTGTGTGTGTGTGTGTGTGTGTGTGTGTGTGTAAGTATATTAACCCACTTTCAGGGACACAAACCAGACTTAAGACCAGTTAATAGGGGACAGAAGTCATGTCCCCAGTTGGTAAAATGTTGATTTTTGAGTCAGTGGTTATGGTTATGATTAGGGTAATTCTCCAGGAAATGAATGTAAGTCTGTGTAAATACCCCAAAAGTGACTTAAGCAAACCTGTGTGTGTGTGTGTGTGTGTGTGTGTGTGTGTGTGTGTGTGTGTGTGTGTGTGTGTGTGTGTGTGTGTGTGTTGCTCTCTCAGGTTGTTGTTGCTTATCAGCGCCGTAAGGCAACATGAGATGATTAAATTGAGTGTAGAAACCCACATGTGCCAAAAAGATAGAAACACTCACACACTCACATACACACACTCACATACACACACACACACACACACACACACACACACTCACACACACATATTCCACAACAGTACTTCCTTCCCAGTTTAGCAAATGTAAACACTGAAAGCAGAATCAATGTTAGACAAAGTTCCCAAGTGGAACATTTGACTGTAGTTTTTCTAAACAGTTCCATGTTAAAGAAGAACAATCTTGTCCTTTCAAAATAAAAAAAAACATCTTCAAAATAGTAAAAAATAAGAGAATCTGTACATGATTTTACCTTAAAGGTACATCATGTAAAACTGGATGATGTAGAATCACTTACATTGAACACCTGAGTTTTGCCCAATCAGTTCAAAAGTCTTCAGGCTTCAGAGGTCACGACATTTGTTTGTAACATTGACCTACTTTACTACTTTACATCGGTCCTTTTATTTATTTATTTATTTATTTAAACTTGCCTTTATGGACAGTGACAGTTTAGAGATGACAGGAAACGAGGAGAGAGAGACAGACGATGACACGCATCAAAGGTGAACCATGAGCGCTGAGGTTATGTGGCCTGTGTCTTAACCAGTAGTCTTTTCATACCACCTTGTTTTATATAATATATAATATATAAGTATATATAAGTCATTTTCATCTTTCTTTTTATTGTTTTTATCATGAGTATTTTACCACTAACTAGAATAACAAAAACCTTTATTTATACAGCACTTTTTAGTAAAAAGTTTGCAGTAACAAGGGCTTTTTGGGGGAAAGAAAAGTTTTAAAAATAGTCTAAAAATGTATTTCTTTTGTGACATGATTGTAAATGAAAATCCCTCCTCAAGATTCTTGAAGTGAAATAAACGTTGTTTACAAAGTTGTTGACAGTTAATAGTTGTCATTTCACAGATTTGTTGAACTGTTAACTCATGTATGTAATCGAGGTGATTGTTTCATAATTGACTCTAAAACTTATATAATATAGTTTTAACTGTTTAACTGCGTATGAGGAGAAACCAAGCTATTAAATAAACTATGATACCTTAGAGAGAGAGACAGACTTCATACATTACGCTGAAGACCTGCAGCTATGAACTTACAGATGGACTTTCTCTGTAATTAACTGACGTGTCTCCAGCAGGTCTGCTGTACATTAATCGTACCAGAGTCCCCGTTTACAGATACTGTAGAAAGTGAAACGTTGGCATTTTGTATAACTGTCCAATATTGACATTCTTGTCAGGCGATATGGTTGGATACCCGATTACCTCCTGGCAGGAATACCAATGAGAACATGACGTGGTCCCTCGGAGACTTCCTGCTCCAGGCCTCTCCACTGGATCAGCACCACGGACAGCTCCTGTGACATTTATTATGTTTTTGGGTTTTTTTTTCTTCCAGACAACAGCCATGGTGGTGGAAATCAGACATAGACTGTACAAATAAAATGTTCCAGGATCAATTATTTATGAAACAAGCCCACACTTGTAAGAAGTACATGTGGCGACCTGCAGCCCTTCGCCAAATGTTCAGCATCGTGTTTGACTGACAGTTTCAGTTGCTTGACCTGAGCGTTTATTTTTTTTTGGCAGTTTGCCTCTTTTAAGCTTTTAGATAAATGTTTGCTTGATGACAGTCGTGTGTGTCCTTGTGTGAAGGTGGATGTGCAAAATGAAGGTGGATTTTTATTTACATCATTCGTTTAATAGGTTTTTTTTGTTTAAAAGGGGAAACACACATTTTATACACACAGCACTCAGTGATAGAAAAAACCTACTGTCTCACAAACCTTTTTAGAATATGATGCTTATTTACAGTCTTGGGATTCGTACCAAGACCAGACTAATCACTCAAGAAACAGACATGAGGGAAGAAGGTAGGGGAAGAAGAAACCGAAAAAGACGATCTTGGCAAGAGAGCGAGGAGATTAAATGCTTTGTGGCTCTCGGTGACTCAGATGGCAGCCGAGAGAGAGAGAGAGAGAGAGAGAGAGAGAGAGAGAGAGAAAAGAAAAGGAGGAAGCAGAGAGGATGAATGGAGGGGGAACAACGGATCAGAGGGAAGCAGAAATGGAGGGACACAATGGGAAGAAAAGGAGAGAAAAGAAAGAGGGACTCAGCTGGTTCTTGGTGACTCAGAGGGCAGCTGAAGGGCTGATGGGGACAAACAGTCTTTGGTGTAATGCCAACAGTATTAATGGATGAGCTGTAGTGAGACGTAAATGGACGCAACCTGAACAACAGAGCAGCTCCGGTTCTGTCAAAGCACGAAGTAACCTTTGGTTTGTCATAACAGCTCATGGCTGGAGGTAAATCATCCGCCGCTTTATCTGTTTGAAGCTCGTCGAGGAGCGTTTGGAGGATTTTGAAACCCTTCCAGTGCTCGTAAAGGCTGATATAGTTCTCGGAATATTTTTTATAGACACCTGAACAGACGTTTACATTGTTCACAGTTGGTTTTGTTCACAGCGACGCAGTTTTGTTGTGTCGCTTTTCTGTTTTTTTTGTGACTTATAGTCTCTCTTCTTTCCTTTTTTCAATTAAAACATGTTTTGTTGTTGTAAAAGTACCAAAAACCTCCTACTTACTTCTGTCTTTATTTGAGGCCAAAAAAGGCCAAAGTATAAGATCTCGTACTGTGTATAATCAGGAGTTTTACAACTTTTAAAGCTTCACGTTTCAATATATCTGCATGTCAGTAGCAACACACCAAATTATGTTTTATCTGTAAATGATGGACAGAAGGAAAAGGAGAAAAACAGTTTTCATATTCTTTGTGTCATTCCTGTGTCACTAAAAATATCATATTGGCCAAAAATGTTGCGTTTGTTGTCCATATTTTAAGTTAATTAGCTCAAGCAAACTTGTGAACATGTTTCAGTAAAATCTGGGTCAAAGTTGAGTCATTAGAAAAGAATCAAGTTATTTATTTATTTATTTATTTTGCAGATCTAGAAAGTCTTTAATATATATATATATATATATATATATATATATATATATATATGTATATATATATTTACATTTGCAAAAGGTGAAACAGTGAGAAAAATGTCACAGAAAAGTGTCAAAACCATCAAATTACAGACCATGTAATTCTCCAGACCTAAATATGCATCTGAAAAACAAGAGAAAGGTAAAAAGAGGCAGACGTATTTTCCATAAACGTATCCACTTGCTGGATGTGGTCAAAAGATCCACAAGACTTTTGATTAATAATCTGATAAGTTTCTTATCAGCAGCGTTAAACCTAAAAAAACACCTTTGAATGACACATGAGGCACTTTTAAAACAGCTTTTGTCAAAGCAGAAGAAACATGTTGTCTCTGTTTTCAAAACTCCAAAAGTCACATTGTAGTTTCAGGTCTTTTTTTCACATTTATCCCCTTTGATAACGATGTTTCCCTCATTTATTTAAAGAAATTGACACCAAACACTCTCTGTCCTTCTCTCTCTCTCTTCAGTTCGTGGCGCAACCAAACTGCCAGCAGCTCCTCGCCACGCTGTGGTACGACGGCTTCCCGGGCTGGAGGAGACGACACTGGGTGGTCAAACTGGTCACCTGCTTCATCATCGGACTTCTGTTTCCTGTCTTCTCACTGGTACGCAAGGACAGGGGGTGGGAGAGGGATGAAGATGGAGGAGAGATGGGGATGGAGAAAAGGATTTGAGGAAGAGAGGTAGATGGGAGGAAGTGTAAGGAGGAAGGACGAGAGTAAAGGAGCTGAGAAAGAGAGCGAGGAAAGGAGAAAGTAAGGAAGGAGGAGGAGAGAAAGCGAGGGATGAACGAGGGAGATGGAGTGAATAAGTAGAAGAATAAAAGAAAACAGAACGAAGGGAAAGAAAGAGAGATGATGGAGGCAAGACTAAAGAACATAAGGATGAATGGAGTGAATTAGGACAGAAGAAGAGAGGAAGGACTTTTTTTTTTTTTCCTCAAAGAAAATTTGTTGCCAGGCAGCAATTAAGCAAAACTCTTATTGGCTGGAAAATGGAGCAGCTGTTGCCAGGAAACATGAGCATAACAACAACACTCAACCGAAAAACCGAAGGAGGGAGTGTTGGTTTTATTTGTAAGGAGCCAGTGAGAGTGTTTGGAGATATTTGCACATGATGCTCGTTTAGGTCGGGGCAGCTGTGGCTCAGGAGGCAGAGCGGGTCGTCCACTAATTGGAAGATCGGCAATTCGATTCTTGGCTCCTCCGGTCCACATTGGGCAAGATACTGAACCCCAAATTGCTCCCGAAGGCTGTGCCATCAGTGTGTGTGAGTGTGTGTGTATGAATGATTAGATCCTCCTGATGAGCCGGTTGGCACCTTGCATGGCGGCCTCTGCCATCAGCGTATGAGGACTAGAAAGGTGCTATATAAGTGCGGTCCATTTACCGCGATTGGTTGAAGAATACAACTGAAAAGTGTCAGTGAAGAGGAAGTGACTTCATCTCAAACCAGACAGATTCAAACGCTTTAGAAAGTAAGTTTACTCGTTTGTGAATAAAACTAAGCAGTAGAGGTTGTTAATATGTATTTACCCGGTTTATTTTAACCAGAATTACTTGAGTAAAGAGTTTAATAAGAAGGAGAAGAAGAACAAGAAAACTTCTCAGACTTCTCAGTATTAGAGTTTGACACACAAACAAAGACTGTAACAGCTTTCTTGACTCAAACATAGAAAAATTAAGAAGAAAATAGATAAAACAACACAGAGGAATAAGATATATCAGACTTTGGATACACACACAATACTTGTAAGTAGATCAATTCATTGTTGGTTTGGCTCCAGACATGAGATTTGTTGACAGTAAGAAAAATATGTCCCATTTCCCACCAGTATAGTTTTACATATATCCTAATTTTTAAACTTGACCACCTCTAGGCTTCAAATGTGCTTAAATCATATTAAAAGTATGATTGTCTAAATGTTTTAACCCTGTGATAAACTGGTGACCTGTCCAGGATATACTTAACACTTTGTTTTTTGTCATGATGCAGCCGTACTAATAGGTGAACTAAATCTAAATACTTATTGTATTGTTTTCTCTCATGTAATGCATTTTCAGGATCAAATTTGAGTGTAAATATCTAACAAACCCATTTTACAATAAGGAAATCACAGATATTATATGCAGATTTCCTTATAAAGTAAAGTATTTTTGAGGGAAAATGTAATTTTTAGTGTTTGTTTGGTTCTTTTTGTACTTTGATGAGGGTGAATAACAAGATCGAGGTTACAGTTTGCATCTTCTCTCACCTTTGTGGTGCGTTCAAAGACACAAAATACCAAAATAATCCAGACTAAGAAGACATGACAAGACTAAGTAATCAGTTTTTAAGTGAGTTATGTTGACTTAAATGTTAATGTGAGGACGATAATTTCCTTCGTTTACATAATAGCAGAGTATTGCTTTAATGTGATTAAGTTATGAATGCTTTAATAATGCATTTAAACACACGTCTCTGCCTCTCTTTCTCTCTCTTCTTCTGCTGTTCAATTCCATTTAAAACTCCACTGGCATGACTCAGTGTAGGCTGAGGTTTGCCAGGAAAGAGTAGACGAGCAGAACAAGTAAACAAGCATCATTACAGTAATAACGCTGGCAAAAACAATAGCAATAACCGCTCTGATAGACAAATCATTCCCCCACAGTGCAAGGTGACGGGGTAGCTGAGAGCGAACACGATCGACTTCTGTACAATCTCTACTTTTTGCTTCACGGTTCGCGCAGAAGTGCATCATTAGAGGGAAAAAATGATATGACAATAAGAGTTTTAAGCATCAGCAAATCTCTGACATCGTCTTTCTTGTTTATTGTAACAGAAAAAAACTTAATTGTGGGTTATATAATATCACAATTTGGAGAAGAACACAGAGACAGTTATTGTTCTCTTTTTGTTTCAGTGGATGCAAGACAGTTTCATCCATTCGTCCTCTTTTTGTGTCTGTGTTGCATCTTTTTACGGATCTTGATCTCTCTCTTGATATTGATCATGCAAGCAGCAACTACCGATGCAGAAATACCTTTTAAAGTTCAACTCCACTGACTGACCCCCATTCAAAAAAGTGTCAACTTCTCTCTAGAAATACTAAGTCAATCATTTTTTTCATTATGGTCTTGCTATATTCAGGCCTTCTAATAAGTCTGCTGGTGGTTATTTTGGAAATTATTGCTCCGTTAATAAGATTTGAAGACTTATAATAGCTTTGGACTTGCACAGAGTCTGATTATTGTTGCCTCATCTCCTCTTTTCATCTCCTATCTCTATCTTCTGTCCTCCTTTTCTCTCCCTTTTTCCTTTTTTCTCCTGTCTCCTTCACCTTCTTCTTCTCCTGTCATGGAAGTTATCTGAAGACACTAAACACACGTGTGAAATAATACGCAAAACACTTGAAAATTATTAATATTGTACAATAAGGAGACAGGACACAAACACGAAGCGAATCATTCCTCTGTCTCGCTATACAAAGCCAAACTGACCTTTTTATCACCTTTAGAGACAAAGAAATGATCATCAATTGGTCAAATCATACAAACTTATGGATTACAGCCAATGGCAAACAGCCGTGAGATACATCTACATGCACTTGTATGTTATATAAGAGGCTGAACAAACCAATGGCCCCAAGCCATATGGCCCCTCGTCCTCGTAGCATGTCTGGCTTATACTAAGACTCAAAATGTTACCTTATTTGGACGTAAGCCAGAAGGAAAGAAAGGTCATCAGGAATAAAACATTCCTTCCCTCAGACGCACTCAGTAACAGAGGAGAGAAATAATGATCTTACTTCACATTTAGTGTATTAAAATGATAAATCCAGTCCTTCCACTTCTTTGTCTGTTTCCTGTTTTAACTCCTCTTCCTCCTCCTCAGATCTACCTGTTGGCTCCTAAGAGCGCGTTGGGTCGTTTCATCAAGAAGCCCTTCATCAAGTTCATCTGTCACACGGCGTCCTACCTGACCTTCCTCTTCCTCCTGCTGCTGGCCTCGCAGCACATCGCCCGGACCAACCTCCACATGCAGGGACCCCCACCCACCATCGTGGAGTGGATGATTCTCCCGTGGGTGCTGGGTATGTATGAATGGACGGATTTTCAGTCTGTTAGTGTGTGTGTGATGCATTCAAGTGTTTTTTGTTTTGTTTGTTTGTGTTTTTTCTCAGCTTGCTTCTTGTTGTAATAGTCCGTTAATTAATTAGTCGATTGTGAGAAGATTAATCTGCAACTATTTTGATGATTGATTAGTTGTTTGGCTCATTTTTCGAGCAGAAATGCCAAACATGTGATGGTTCCAGCTTCTCAAATGTGAGCATTTTCTATTTATACTTGTATTACATTAGTGTAGAATTAATATTTTGGGGATTTTGGACAGTTGGTCGGACAAAACAAGACATTTGACACTTCAGGCTCCAGGAAATTGCAACGAAAATTGTTAAATTAATCAATGTATAATAAATCTGGTAAATGTGACTGTTCAGCTTTGGGTTACAGACAATTTAATACAGACTTTTAGCTCCACAACTCCTTGAAATCACTTTTATACTGTAGTAAATTGCAACAGCATATTTGTTTTGAAGGAAACATAATGCCACCAGAGTTACGTTTTCTATTTATATAATGAGGAAAACGTATCCGACAAGTCGCAAAAATGTTGATACCGAATGTATCAGTCAAATATTAAATAGTTTTTCGCCTTTTTTATCTTTTTTATGGTTATGTGAAGGTGCTGGCAGTACTTCGTTAAGGTTAGGGAAGGATTATGGTCTGCAGTGAGTTGAGGTATTCTTTAACTTTGACCTTGATGTTTCACTAAACTTAACTGACCTGCTGTTGTTGCCTAAATCTAAACAAACAGGACTCAGGATCATTCATAAAAATGTTACCTGTGAACATAATCCAGGCAGTGATTACATACAGTATGATACCACAACATAATCTGGAAATAACTCGAGTAATTCTGCTCTGTCTGCTGTGTTTTCTGGTGAATAAATTGGCCTCTTATGTGACCAGTTTGTAAGATTGTTTGGTGAACAGAGAAAGTCAGACAGTCAGTGTTGGTTTTCTTTACAAAGAAACTGAATCTTTGTCTAAACTTTACTAGACCTCAAAGTTTTGGAGTTATGTCACACTTTTATTTGTTCATTTGTACTTCCTTTTTCTTCGCTGGAGTTTTTTTTTTTTTTTTTTCTTTGATAAATGACTCATATCTCATATTTACTTCCACCAAAGACATGAATGAGTCACTGCTCAGTAAGAAGCAGGATGGAGAAACGTATCTTCTATCTAGACAGTGAAAAACAACCAGATATAAAATTACTGTAAAAACAACTTCTTATCCTTTTTTTTTTTTTTTTCCTTTTACTTTGATTGCAAATCATCCAGAATCCTCTCCAAGTGTGTCTGTATGAGTGTGTATGTGAGAGACGGAGTTTAACTGTATGTTTGTATAGTGGGATGTGGGTGTGTGTGGAGGAGGTGGTTGTGTGTGTGTATGTGTGTGTGTGAGGGTGGGTGGGTTGGTGGGTGGGTGTGAAAAATGAGTGATTACATCTCCATAATCTCTCTCAGAGCTGACACCGATCATTTCCAAATCATAATCACTTGGAAACATACAAAACCATCTGTTCTCCTCCATACTGTAAGTTCTCTTCTTCTGGCTTTTTCTCTTTGAAATGCTCGGCTTACAAAACGCTTCTGATAAAAAGAAGAAGAAGAAGAGAAAAAAAAAACAACATTCACTGTTACAGTAGCAGCTTGTAATGTTGATGATAAAACATTAGATCATAGCGGAGGTCTCGTTTTAAAGCCGTGAAGCCACTTTTATGTTAATTTTGAACACAATGTATCACTGTTATGTCATGAAACACAAAAGAAAACCTTCATTGAAACAAATTATGGTTTCTCTTTGAGCACATTTTCCTATTTAAAACCAATCAAACAACAGCAGAAACATGATTTGCAGATGTGGCCATTTCTCTGCATTTTGCCATTTGCCATTTTTTTTGCCAGTTTTCAGTGCCTACATTGGTATTTTTGCTTACTGTGATGTCATTTTTTGGAGTATCTTCAAATGCTTCATATCCCTATAATCTGTACAACCTAAGCTAAAAGGTTATGTAAGTCAATAAACCATAATAATTGATATAGGTATTGAAATTGTGTCATATATATTTAAAAAAATACAAAAATCGGACATGTTTTTTCATCAAATTTTACTGAATAAACACACAAAACACATTGATCCAAAACATTTCTGAATGTAGAAACATGAACAAAATATTTCTTAACATTAAATAAGATATTTGAACTATGTACATTTTTTAGTTTTTGAGATATGCTCATTTTCTGTACAAACTAAGTTAAAAGGTTATGTAAGCCAATAAACCATAATGACTGATATAGGCCTAAGTATTGAAATTGTGTCATAAATTAAAGTCAATCCACTATAAAAGATATTTCACAATTTTCCGTGAGGAGAAAAACTTGATAGACAGATAAAAACAGATATGATGTACTATTAAAACGTAGAATACTCAACTCAACATTTATATTTACAATCTCAGAATAATCTGGGCAGCATTACCGTAAGTTTCCTACAAAATGAACATGATTCGGGGGAGATACACTAACACGACTAGTCATTAAAGTAGAAAAAGATACCTGATACCTGAAAGATCATTTACATACTGTATATATTACAGAGAGTCTTTATCAACCAACAAAATATTTGGCAGTTGTTTGAATCAAAGCAGGAACCATCGTACCCACAATGTTGCCCAAACTCACCTGCCAAAGTACATATTTCCCTGCAAAGTCGTATCAGCCAAACTGGCAGCTACAGCAGGGCCAACACTATTAAATCTTATGAAAATAGTAGTAACTAATTGCTATTAAAAGTAGTGGTAGCTGTATAAAATGCACATTATGTTACCTGGTTCCAACGTTTTAAAGTATTTCATTAATTTTCATTGCTCAGTAGAGTCTCTCAGCCAGCAGCCAGCGTAACGCCGGCTTCAGACACCTTGGCTCCACTGCAGTTGAAATGTTTTTTGTGCTTCAGGTGCAGGAACAATGATGGACAATGATTGAACCTGATGGCAATGTCATTGATGAATTATGGGTCATGAATGAAGCTACCTCGCTACCAAGTCCCGCTCACATCTGGAGCTTCTCTCTGAGGTGTAAAAAGTAACTCAGAGTTGAAGAATCACACCAGAGTTAGACCGGAGTTTGAACCCAAAACCCTTTTCACCCCTTTTTGGGTCGTTTGTCTCACACACGTCTGTTCTGTTAGACGTGTGTGAGATTAATCAATTAAGCCGTCCAATAAAGCCGTCTACATTGGCCACGCAACAGCTCGCGTTTCACTCGCGACCTGAAGCATATTTTTAGGCTTCAAGTATATTTTTCTTCCATTTTACGCATGTAACTACATTTTTTGTGTGTCAGGCTCTGAGCACTTCCAAAAACTCAGATGACCTACACTCAATATTGTGCCTGAACGCCTCCTTCACTGTTCAAACATCAGTGTAAATACCCAACATTTGAGGAGTTTACAGAGATTTTCAGGGTTCAGTTACCTTGTTTTGAAAAAGTACAAGTCTTGTCTCCAACAAACTACATTCATATTCATCTCATTTGCACTTGCTGCAATGTTTTGGAGTGAAAATAATGTTGGTTTTACTTTTTTATTTTTAACCAACACCACAATATTTCCCAAATCTCAACCAGATGTTTTCACGGTCTAAACAAAATCATTAAAAACCCAAAATATACTGCATATTTTTAGGGAAACCAGATGAAATAGAAAATGACTTATAAATTATTTAGAATAAAACTTGACTCTGTCTAAAGTTAGTCACACAGAACAAATATGTTTGTTCGCTCTTGAGGCTGCTGCCAAAAGAAAACATTCAACAAAAGTTTGGTCACAGAGCAGCAAGCAAGCAAGCAGAAACCACTGATGGATGACATTAACGTGCTCATACGTGCGTGACTGCGTGTATGTGCGTGCGTGTGTGCATGTAAATAACCAGCAGTGTGTGTATGTTTGTCTGTCTGTCTGTGTGTTTCAGGCTTCATCTGGGCAGAGATTAAGGAGATGTGGGACGGGGGATTCACAGAGTACATCCACGACTGGTGGAATCTGATGGACTTCGCCATGAACTCCCTCTACCTGGCCACCATATCGCTGAAGATAGTGGCCTATGTTAAGGTACGACCAGACAGCTGTTGCTTAAAAACTAACCTGAAAGGAATCAAAAGCTTCTCAAAGCAGAAGGAGAGAGGAGTAAAAACCTGTCGTGGCAACTGTTCATTGTCATGTTAAGTAATCAAAGGAAACCTGCTCTTTGCCTCTGCTTCGTATGTTATTTTGTATATTTGGATGCCTCATCGTGTAACTGACACTTAGTGTAGATTTCGTAAAAACACACTACAGACAATCAGTTCTCTATGTTTCATACCTGTCGGTGTAACGGGTATAGGATGGACCCAATAGCAGCACAAATGACACTGGTATAAACTTAGTAGTCTTTATTTCACACGATGTCAAGGCAATATAAGCACGGTCAGAGAAACACAGTTCTAAGGAGTATGACTCCACTGGAAATTGAACCCTGATCTTCCACTCCCACAGCAGACAAAGACCAGGGAACAGGCAGGCAGAACTCAGAGTCAGGGAAAGAAGGCTGGTGGGTTTACCGGAGCAGAGACGAGGAGCGATGGTCGAAGACAAGCTGATCAGAAACCAGGAAGGCAGTCCAGTGAAGAAAGCAAGATGACTGAGCATAGTAGCGTAGACAATCTGACAAGAAGGGAGTGGGCCGTGGCAGCTTATATACAGGCTTGATTGCAGATGATGAGCAGGTGGGAGCGCCAGGTGAAGGTGGTTGAATTAATGAGGGGTGTGGCAGAGCAGAGAGTGAGACTGAATGATTGGATAATTCCCACAGCAACAGGTGAGGGGGAGAGCAGACTCTGACAGTCGGATAGTTTTTGGCTGTGGTTCCTGTCATTTTTTAAAGTTTTGATTCACTGAAGGCTTCTTGATTGCTTTTTCTCACCCTTATGGTGGAACATGATTATCTAATCACCATTAGATGTGTTATGAGGATGTGGCCTATATATATAACATGTTTTTAAGAAATCTGCACCAAGCGTCAGTTACATGATGAGGCATCCGGATATACAAAATAACATACGAGGCAGAGACGAAGAACAGGTTTACTTCACTGAAACTGTTGTTTACTATAACAGAACACATCAGAGTGTATTTATCACTGTTACATTACTACTTATAACAGGCAAAAAGAGAAGCTCTCTTCAAATCCTATTAGATTTTACAAGTATTTTCCAGTCAGTTTAATTTTAACTCATCTGTAGGTCTCTTTCACCAGTTAGTTCAGATTAAACTTTCCATGTTTGCATAGAATCCGCAGGGGTCTGCATGACATAAATATCCTAATCTGTCCATGTCAGACTTTATGTTTTTCAACACAACATAATCTGGAAATGATTTACATTTTCTATCAACATAATGAGGAAATATCCTGAAGACAACTGAACTCTTGACTCTTGAAGATGTTTTACTTCTCATTCAAAAAGCTTCTTCACTTCAACAAAAAGCATAAATACAGAACCACAGACTGGACTCAGGGTGTAAACATCAGTCTCTGGTGTCTCTGGTGTGCTCTCTCTATGCCCACATCCACCCCGACCTCCACCTTTGGACTTCAGTCTGATATTTAAACGTAGCGCTTCAATCGTTGCCTGTCAACACAATCCAGGCAGTGATTATATTTACTAAAGCAACTTAATTGGAACAACAGTTTAGTAGTTTATGAAGGTAATTTCTAGGAGGCAGAGTTGTCTGTGCAGATGTTCTCGTGTGTGTCAAAACTGATGATGATGATGATGATGATGTGCAGACGGTATGCACCATATTCAGAAGTGTGTGAAGTGTAAATAGAGCTGCATCTGCTGTCTATGTTCGGGGTTTTTTTTACATTTTTTCCACATCATAACATGCAGCTGGGTGACAGATGGGAGGTTTTTCCCGTCTTTTTTCACCTGTCTGTATAACGATGTAGAAGAAGAAGATTCAGTTTTACTCCGTTATAATGATTTCAGTCACGCAGGGCCGAAGAGCAGCACCATGATAGCCAATCAGTTCGTAGCTTTTATGTGTATAATTGTTGTTCGTATGAACCGTAAACATCAGACATGACCTTTGACCTGTGAGACAACCAACTGCTGTTTGTCTTTAAAGGCCACATGCAGTAATTCAACCGTGAGTTCAATCATTGTCTCTCACAGCACAGCTTTCAGCTTCAATAATAACTTTGTTCAGCTGCACACCCTGCATGCATACAAGATTTATCAATTTATTAAGAGTAAATGTAATTTAATCACACACACACACACACACACACACACACACACACATACACACCAGACGGCCAGGCCATCTGCAGCAGCTGTGAGTCACTGATGGTGACGGGTGGCCCTCCTACACATCTCCCACACACACATACATACATACATACATATGCATATACAGTTATACACACACATATAGATACAGCTGCTGTGTAAAATGCATAAACACACACACACACGCAACTGTATCCTTCAATAAAAAAAACACAGATAAAAGTTTACACACAGAGATGCACGTTCACACTCAATTAAAGCGTCTTTAGTCTGTGCGACGACGATCGTTATAAGTTTATTACGTGTCACATTGTGCTTATAATAAAAAGCTTAATTGCACGTTGAACAATATTAATTTGAGGCTTTCAGATGTGCAGTGAATACGTAGTGAGTCTCAGCGCTATGAGACACGTCATCCATCTGCAGCTCCGGGGCTCGTTTCATGAAAGCGATCTGCGAGCGCTGCTTACATGCAGATAGTAAATAGTGACACTATCCTGTCTCATAAACGAGTGTCACTCTCAAATTACAGATAAATTAGCGAGTCTTGCCCATCCATGAGTTGCAAGTATGATGTTTTCTTTTGTTTAGTTAAATGTGTTGCAGCTTGCATGTTGGGAATTTGGTTAAACGGACTCCAGATGTTTTGCAGCAAAAAGTCACATCAGCTTCTTTATCGTTTCACCACCATCGTTTTGGTTTTTGTGTGCCGTGGAGGAGCTGGGTGAGTGGAGCAGGTGGACCCAAATGCAGAGACGGTAGGTAGGGAAAATCTGATGCAGATATATTTAATGAAAATGCAAAAAGTCACAGGAACACTAACCAGGAACATCAGACAAAAGCAGAACAACTCGACAAAGACCGAACTGAAAACTGGACTATAAATACACAGGGAGTGATTGCAAACGAGACACAGGTGAGACACATGAAATAATCAAAAACAGGAAGTAAAGTGACCAGACACAAGGAGGAAATATTTCAAAATAAAACAGAAACTAAAGTAAACAAACAGGTGACACAGGAGGAACACACAAAGGAAACAGAGAAAACAGAAACCAGGAAACAAAAGCAACACAAATGAAAAAACTCCAACTAAAAACAGAAAAAGTCTGAGGGCATCAGAAGGATAACAACAAAAACCCAGGAAGTCAAAAGAACAAAAACACAAAGAGTCCAAAGTCCCGGTAGGACGTGACAACGATGTGTTTTCTCCTTAAACTTTATTCAACAAACTGCACTGATGAAATGTTTTGCCTGCTGGTGTATTCTGCGTCATTTCTTGTCGTTGACTCGCGTCGTAGCAGCAGTCACATTGTGAGAATTTGGTCTTAAATTTCTAACTCACATCAGTCGTCAGTGGACGTGTCTCACTGTGTCATGTAGGACCACCATTTTGGATTTATGACCACAGACTTCTCCACGTTTCTCTCATGATTGCAACCCGGTATCACACAGCGTAAAGAACCTTTACACAAAACAAACAAACAGAAGCAGCTGTTGAGACAACATGTTTTACTTTTTACTCTTTTTCTTTTTTTTTCCTTTGAATATTTAAAATCTTCCAGAGAGCTGAGAGTCCTAAATTTTGCTCTGTCATTGTGTGAATGTGTGTGTGTGTGTGTGTGTGTGTGTGTGTGTGTGTGTGTGTGTGTGTGTGTGTGACACAGAGAGAGAGAGAGAGAGAGAGTGCATCTGAGAGAAAGTGCGAGAGTCTATAAATTAATGAGTGCACATCTGTGTGCATGTTTCTGTTTCCGGCTGTCCCGCTCTGTGTGTGTGTGCGTGTGCATGTGTGTGTGTGTGTGTGTGTGTGTGTGTGTGTGTGTGTGTGTGTGTGTGCGTGTGTGTGTGTGTGTGTGCATGTGTGTGCGGATGGTGAATGCTAATAGAGGCAGAGTTAACAAGACAGAAGTCCTGTGGAAGTCTAATGGCTGAATTTAGAATGAGGAGGAAGCCGAGCATGAGAAAACTGAGAGATGTGGAGAAAGATGACGGGATGGGACGGAGAGAGAGAGAGAGAGAGAGAGAGAGAGAGATAAATGAGTAACATGGCTGGAAAAGTAGAGTGATGGATGGATAAAATGAGAGACGAAGGACAAGGAAGCGTCTGAGAGATTAACAGAAAGAAAAGGAGATCGGGATTGAGAGGAAAGCTGGTAGAAGAAGAGGATGAGAGAGGTCAGAGTGTTAAGTTTCATAAGATCACTAAAGGTTTTGGTTGATTTGTGGGTGTTATTGGGCACTATATATATATATATATTTAAAAAAAACAGATCGTTTGTCCTTTAAGAAATACTCTGACATGTTGAGGGGAAACTCTTGTTTGCTCTCTTTCTGAGAATAAAAGGATAATGGTAGTTTTTTTCTTGTCAGAAAATCACATGAAGTCACCAAAACTAAGAGTGCATTAGTTTGTCTCTTACTTAGTTGTAACATTCAGCCTCAGGCACATAGATAAATCTTTTAAAAATGGTTACAAAGATATAGTTTATTTCTTTTTTTTTAAAGCCAAGTAACTTTCTGAAACAGCTGGGAACTATTGTTTTTAGCAAACAATACTCACACAGGAGGAAATAGTCTATTTGTCGGGGACTATTTTCATCAGTGGATTAATACACATTTAGTGCTCTAGTGAGTATTTCTAGCAGTGGAGCAGCACATAATAAACTACAGTGTGTGTGTTTTAATGGTGATGAAGGAAAATGTCACCCAGTGCAACAGTGTGGCTTAACGACGTGTTTTTAATAGTTTTGGACAACAACGGAGAACCTTTATGTACCTGCAAATCTGTATTGAGGTTCATGATAACAGTCAGCAGCCAACAAGCACATAAACTCGCAGGTTAAACATCGCTGACTTTATTCTTTAAGCTGATGTTTGCTTCATCTTAGCAGGTTTGTGTGCTTGTTCGCTGCCTACATTTAGGATAAATTAGATGTTGGTTTTAGTTTTTTTTCATAAGATTTGTTAACAGTAAGAAGAAAATATTGACAATATTGAGAGGTAGGTCCAGGAGAGCTAGCGTAGCTCAGTCAAAGATGCCTTCAAACATCTCCAAAAAAATAAATAACACTTATAGAAAGAGAAGAGAAGACATTATGATCTAATAAACAAGTTTATGTATTGAAGTACTGACGTATTGACGAACAACGACGAGAAGAAGTCTTGTTGTTGTCATAAAGTTGTCAGCGTTGCATTATTTCCTAACTCTGGTCATTTTGGGTGTATTGTTGCTATCTAACAAGAACATATTAATGAAATAACGTATGTAAGAAAGTTTGTAGACGTCGGAAGGTTTATTTTTCCTCTTTTGATAAATGCTAGGTTTGCTTTTTCCCTCTGCTTCTCGTCTTCATGGTAAGCTAGGCTAAAAACGTCCTGTATGAATCATCAAAGTGAATGTACAAAGATGAAACTAATATCAGACTATTTCACTAACAAAGACCATTTGAACGGTATAAAAGTAGATTTATTTGGATCGTCGAGAGGGTTCAGGATTGATGAGGTATGGTGGGCTGGAGGCGGGTCAAGGAGAGGGATGAAGGGGGTCGATTGCCGGGGGATGAAAGGGAGCTGAAGGTTGGTCTGGGTCGTGTACGCTGGGATAATGGGGTCGAGGAGAGGGACGAAGAGGGTCGATGGGACGACCGGGGACCAAATGGAATCACGAAGAGGCTGGAGTGTCCAGGAACCAGGGGGTCAAGACGTGTGTCTCGATGAGCTTTCTGCTTCGTCGTCCCCCTGTGGTTCCTAGAATAGGACAAGAAGAATTACTTATGTGGGAGTATTAACCCTAACGAGCATGTCTTTGATGGTGGGAGGAAACCGGAGTACCCGGCGGAAACCCACATGAACACGGGAGAACATGCAAACTCCACATAGAAAGGACCTGGGACGGCCGGTGTTCGAACCCAGGACCTTCTTAATGTGAGGCATAAGTGCTAAACCACTGTGAGCCGGGAGAGAAAGGGGTTAGACACGCTTATATAGGTATGCACGGATGATTGAATTTAGTGAAAGAGAGGGGTTTGGTCTTGTTCCATTAATCTAATTCCCAGTAAAACAGAACAAGAGTGCATATTTCAAAATATCTGAGTAACTAATTCAGAAATCAAAGAATATAAAGATTCAAGTCAGGTGTGTATGAAATGCTTCTTTCACTTTCATTCTGTTTCATATTTTCTTTCCTTGTCCTCGTCTGCTCCTCCCCTCCAGTATAACTCCTCTCGTCCCAGGGAGGAGTGGGAGATGTGGCACCCGACGCTGATAGCCGAGGCTCTGTTCGCCATCGCCAACATCTTCAGCTCGCTCAGACTCATCTCCCTCTTCACCGCCAACTCACACCTCGGGCCGCTGCAGATCTCGCTGGGACGGATGCTGCTGGACATTCTCAAGTTTCTCTTCATTTACTGTCTGGTAAAAAAAAAAGACGTTTGACTGTTTTTTTTTTTTTGCCTTTATTGGACAGATGTAGACAGGAAAGATGGGCACAGACATGCAACAACAAGTCCCTGGTGGACCAGACCACTGTTTCCTTTGAAGTTTTTATTCCCTTTCACTCACTAAACTCTGCATCTTTGATGATTATAAGCAAAGTCTCAGCTCTCTGTACCCTTGATAGGTTGTAGAAGGACATTACAGGCCTATTCATTACATTCAAAACTCATTAATTCCTTCTCGGGGGAGCTCCTAACCTACAACACAATCCACATGTGAATCGTTCGGCTCCCCGAAGTCCTAAAATCAATCCCGGAGAGCCCGAGGCGCAGAAGCCACATTGCTTCATGCTCACTTACGTAACACCGCTCATGTTGCTGTGGTGCCCTGTTTGAGGTGAAAGCTGTGTTTCAAAAAAAAAACGCCTCGGAGGAACGGAGGGGGGTCGATCCTTGTGTAACATAATGTAATGTTAGATCCAGAATGACTGTGGAGAGAGAAAAACCCCACGAAACGACGGCGAACCAGCTTTTAAAACGGAAAGAAAACTCCACCACAGATTAATGAGTTTAGTTTGGATGAAAGATTTTACAAATAAGGACTGAAAGAAATATATTTTCCTGTGTGTTTCCTGTGCAGGTCCTGCTGGCGTTCGCTAACGGTCTGAACCAGCTGTATTTCTATTATGAGACCAAGGCCTCAGAGGAACCCAGTAACTGCAAGGGGATCCGCTGTGAGAGGCAGAACAACGCCTTCTCAACGTGAGTACCATCCTTAATATATGTGTGTGTGTAACTGTAGAGGTAAAACGTACAGCAGTATACACTTTTATGAATACAGTACGCACATTTGTTGGGACTTTATATGCGTTTTTTTTTTGTTTTCCTCGCTCCAGGCTGAAATACATAAATTCAGTTTTTCAAAGCTCTGCTCAGTAATTGGACGTATCATATCTGAGGTTTTTCAGCTTCTAATCAGGAGGAAACTTTAAAGAGGACATTTCATGCTTTTTGTGATTTTCTGTTATTTATATTTTATGCTTTTATTATGGTGAATGTTAATGTTAAACATGGTCAAAGTTCCAAAACATGAGGTGAACGTATGTAAAAATGTAAATCCCAGGTTTCAATCTGCCCTGAACGGTTCATTTGCTGTTTTTTCTAATTTCCTGATGAGCTGCGTGTCTATAAATGGCTGTCAGTTCTATAATCTTTGTAGCAGAGGTTGTTCTCGTTGTCTACTCGCATATTTCGGATCGGATTTCAGCTTCAACATGTAGGAATGTATTCGAGAAGTTGACATTTTGAGTAAAGAACAGGAAAAAGAATTAAAATCTCTGATGACTATAGTTTGTTTACATAGCTCATGGATGTATAATAAGAGCTGGACCGGGCGCCACCACGCAGCCTTGCAGCCAATTTTTCCCAGTGGCCACTCGCGGTATTGCAGTGAAAAATCCCCCCAAGGCCCAAAAAGGATTTTCCTCCATAGACCGCCATTATAAAAGAGACGTCTGTAAAACTGTTGACAGGACGCCTCGAACTGCAAACAACATCAATTAGTCTATGGCCTGGGCCTAGAAACCTTTTTTGGCGTATGCACCAGGCGAGCAGTTCCTATAGGACTGAATAGGCGCCATTTTTAGCCCGGTATCCAGCTCTTATAATACATCCATGACGTAGCCTCGAGAGCTGACTGAAGCTTCCTGAAGCTGACCAATCAGAACAGAGTGGGCTCATCAGGAGGTGGGCTTTAAAGAGACAGGAGCTAAAACTGCCTGTTTCAGACAGAGGCTGAACTGAGGCGCTGCATAAAGGACCAGTAGAAGATAAATAAGGAGTTTTTAACTGTAAATCATGCAAAGATATTCCAATAGAGAATATAAATATAGACCTGGAAATGTGCAGAATACATCCAGTTTAAAAAACTAAAGGTAATTCTGAACATTTTAATCCCAGGATATAAATTTCAGTGATGTTACATGTGGCTCCAGCTTTTTTATGGTTCTTGTAGATCCCAAAATACTCCTGAAATGCCTTCATTGATTTTTAAAACTTGATCTTTTACTAAAACAAAAAAAAAAACAACCAAACATCATTAAAAACTTCCAGTCAGTTTTATCTTAGGACAGTAAATAAAATGCTTATAACGGCTGTGATAATATTAGCCAGCAGTACAAGTACAGTGTGTGTGTAGAGGTGCCGCATCAACCATAATTCAAACACACACACACACACACACACACACACCCACACTCCTCTTATGCGTCTAGATAATATAATGATATGGAAACGATTTTCGGTGTCGAGCAGCAGCTCAGGCTGCGAACCAGAAGCTCGTTCAGGAGACATGAAGAATATTAATGTGTTATTTTGCGAGACGGATGAATTTGAAAATGCGGAAAGCGAGTCGCTGGGTTTTCGCTTATTGAGAAGCCAAGTTTGAATTACGGCTCATATGGCAGCTCTGCAGCACACACACACACACACACACACACACACAGAACACACACACACACACACACACACACACACACACACACACACACACACACACACACACACAGAACACACACTCGCAGAGCGTCTTTGCTGAGAGAGGCAAAGTGGGAGCCAAGTCGAGTCAGTGGGCCGAATATTGATGAGGCATGTGGTTTGTTTTAGATAATAGCCGTATTGATCTGCGATTGATTCCATTACAGTAAGCACTCGGGACGATGATAGGACTGTAATGGATGCCGAAACAACAGATTACACTCCCGACTTTTAATTGTGTCTATTTTTATTAAAGGTAAAAAGGTACCTAGATGATTATTAGATGAATATAATCATCAACAGATTAACATCAAGTCTAATATGATTACGGCACCAGCGCCGAATAGATGAAAAACCTTCCAATAACCTTAATTAACGCCGTTTAAAGGCGGGGACGCACATGACGACGGCTGAGTCAGTTGTGAATCTGATTTTTGTGATGACTGATCGGAGTTGGAGCAGATAAAATCATACAGTGTGTGATATGTAAAGATCCTCATCTGAAGTCTTCAGATCCAGTCGCTGCCAGTTGTTCATACTGACATCAGCGACCGATGACGTCACTCATGTGTCGCCAGAGGAAGCCATACCAGAAAGACCGACGGCTTAACCTGAAGTCAGCTTCGTTCCCTCTACAGGCTGTAAAGTCCACATTATCCATGTCTGCCTCCAGTGTTTCCCCTTATATTCATTCAGCAGCGGCGCACCCTCTCTTCCTTCTTCAAAGGACATCTATGTGAAAGGTACAAGAGTAGCGTAACTCCGTTAAGGAATAGGGCAGTGTGTAGTTGCACGAGCGCAAAGGGCGAGCGGAGCAGAGGAAAAGTTTAGCAGTAAGTTGTCAATCTGGCAGTAAATGTAGAGCACAGACTCCAGTTTGTCAGTTAATAAATGCTGCAGCTCCTCAAGACAAAGAAAATACTCATCTATCGAAGGGGTTAGCCCCGAAGTTAGCAACAACGCGTTAGCTTAACTTGACCAGGCTCACTTAGGGTGGACTGACTTTTAAGGTGGACCAGCAATTCTCATTTCAGTGTCAATGTCAGCCGCTCTTTAACAGAGAACGGAGAAATGTCTGATGAGTCTCTTTCTTGAGTTTTTCATGCCCCCCACATATGACAACAAACCCCCCAATCTGCCAACCAATCTGCGTTAGCTAAATAGCACTTTAAAGAAAATGCAATTATGTCTAGATTACACTGACATGAACAAAACAAATCCTATTATACTACAAATTTGTTTTGCGAAATACATTTTGGAGGACACATAGTTCCTGCCAGGATTACATTCATTGGCAGCGCGGCTGTCTACTCCAGTAGAGTAACAGCTGATAGTGATTGAAGTGTCTTTTTAGGTGCTTTAACCGCTCTTGAGTGCACAGCAGGACTGTGACAGATGTGTGAACAGATCCAGTGTAGATACTGATGAGATGAGGACTGTAGCTGACTAGAGTAAGACCAGATGTTACACAGCACACAAGTCATAAAGATGATTATAGAGAATTGACAGAATGAGGCAGCATAGTATATCCTACAATTCCCATAATGCAACTGAATGACTTTTTTCATTAGAAGCTCCCTGCATGTTTTAAAGGCTGAATAGTACTTTTCATGATAAATAAACTGATATTAGTGTGCAAAATCAGTGGATTGTGCCTTTAATAATCAATATTGTGGCTCATATTAATGTACATTTCCTGGAAAACCTATTGTTGATTATTTGTAACTTTTAGGAGACTGAACATATATGCAATTTTTTTTATAATTTATTTATCATTCCCTGCAACTAAAGCATGAAAACAAAACAGTTGTTTAAATATTGACAAGACAGCACAGACTTGAAATATGAGTTTGTCAAAGCATCAAAGTCGTGTGTTTTTTTTACTCGTGTAATCCTCTTCCTCACGATGCCTGAAAAAGGACAAACACGCTCAGCGGATCTTTGTCTGGATAAACAAAAGGATGGAAAAAAAAACAAAAAAAAAACACACACACACACACACACCCTGATCTCGCTGTAGACGCTGGCGGTGGATCCGAGTCTGCAGGAGAGAAATCAGCCTCATGCTGGAGCTAAATGAGCATGCTGATCGCCACGGTGACGCCTGAGATGACGCATTATGCAAACAGAGTGATCGTAGCCCCGCGGGCAAAAAAACGGGGGCCTGCATCAACATTCATGAGTTTACAATGCGAGGATTATTTCCTGTCTGTGTGTGTGTGTGTGTGTGTGTGTGTGAGCTTTGCATCCTGCTCTGTAATTCACACACACTTATCAACATCAAGGAGTTATAACACGAGATCATTTCCTGTTTCTGCTCAGGTGTCACCCCCCCCCCCCCCCATCCCATCCCCGTCCCCTCCCTCCTTCCTCCTCATCTCTCTCTCGTCTGTACTTCACACACACTTATCACCGTTAATGTGCTACATCGTTTTACACCATGAAACATGACTGTGTGTGTGTCTCTCTCTCTCTCTCTCTCTCTCTCTCTCAGCCTTCTCCTTCACACGAACGCTGTAAATACTCTTTCACTTTCTTTCACGCTCTTGTCTCTCTGGGATTTGAACACCTTCTCTATGTCTCTCACCCTCAGCCTGAGTGCTACTGGGATTCTGATTCACCAGATAAGACATGACGCCACGTCTTTTCACCCAGATCACTCAAAATTTATAGATTTTTTCCACTGTTTCATTAAGAGGAGGAAAATTAGACTCGCATATCAAAAAACGACAGTGTGGAGAGTCCGAATTTTTACACACGACGATGCTTTGTCAGCTGTTGGTGTGTGACTGTGATGTTTATGCATCATAGATGGAAACAAAACAGGAAATATCTACTTGTTTTAAAGGTTTGCTGTATGTTTTATGTGGGTTTTTTTACTTTATATCTGTTATTTTACAGCAAAATGTTTCTTTGGCTCACTCTCTTTATTATTCTTGCTCTTTAATCTTGCTTTTACCATAATAGTAGACTACAAGACTGTCATTTAAATAACATGACATTAAAGCAACAAACAATCTCGACTTCTGTATTGATATCAACTTAAAACGTTCTCATAGCAGAGCAACAAAACAGGTAGTAAGTCAGTACTTTCAACAACTATATGAGGGTTTTTTGAGCTGCCACCTGTATGTTTAAGGATTGTTCAGTGACAACTACCTTGTTAAATGAGGGAAACATCAGTAACTGTTGGCAGGGAACGACAGTCTTGTAATAAAATTTATAAACTCAAACATCCACCTCAACCTTGTAAGACTTTTGGCAGCATGTAACAATGTCAAGCTACTTTCACCTCTGCTTCTGAATGTAGATTATCCTCCAAAGAAAAACAACAAAATGACTCAAAAACGACATATAGTTACATTGTGTTGACAGAGACAGACGCCATTTAGTGCCTGGAGGATTTAACCCAACGGTGGACTTTGCCACACGAGACCGCAGTTCATTTCCTGTTTCCAACCACAAGTCTGGACAGTTCTGGACTATAATAATCCTGTAACCTTAACCTAACTTTAAGGACGTTAAAGTTAACGCCCTAACCCTAACCTTAACGCCCTAACCCTAACACCCTAATCCTAACCCCATAACCCTAACCCTAACACCATAACCCTAACACCCTAACCCTAACACCATAACCCTAACACCCTAACCCTAACACCATAACCCTAACACCCTAACCCTAACACCATAACCCTAACACCTTAACCCTAACACCCTAACCCTAACACCATAACCCTAACACCCTAACCCTAACACCTTAACCCTAACACCCTAACCCTAACACCATAACCCTAACCCTAACACCCTAACCCTAACACCCTAACCCTAACACCATAACCCTAACACCCTAACCCTAACACCCTAACCCTAACACCATAACCCTAACACCCTAACCCTAACACCCTAACCCTAACACCATAACCCTAACACCCTAACCCTAACACCATAACCCTAACACCATAACCCTAACACCCTAACCCTAACACCCTAACCCTAACACCTTAACCCTAACACCCTAACCCTAACACCCTAACCCTAACACCATAACCCTAACACCCTAACCCTAACACCATAACCCTAACCCTAACACCCTAACCCTAACACCTTAACCCTAACACCCTAACCCTAACACCATAACCCTAACACCCTAACCCTAACACCTTAACCCTAACACCATAACCCTAACACCCTAACCCTAACACCATAACCCTAACACCCTAACCCTAACACCTTAACCCTAACACCATAACCCTAACACCCTAACCCTAACACCCTAACCCTAACACCATAACCCTAACACCCTAACCCTAACACCTTAACCCTAACACCCTAACCATAACCCTAACACCCTAACCCTAACACCATAACCCTAACACCCTAACCCTAACCCTAACACCCTAACCCTAACACCATAACCCTAACCCTAACACCCTAACCCTAACACCTTAACCCTAACACCCTAACCCTAACACCATAACCCTAACACCCTAACCCTAACACCCTAACCCTAACACCTTAACCCTAACACCCTAACCCTAACACCCTAACCCAAACCGCGATCTTTCCCAAAACCTAACCGAGTGGTTTTTGTGGCTAAACCTAACCAGACCTTAACCACAGCGATGTCACGTCATTAAACATAATTATTGTTTAACAGTAATATGTAACAGTTTTGTAAAGCACAGACAAACGATGTTGTCCTGCTGATATGTGTCATTCTGGAGTCACATGGTCAAACAACATATTTGGTTGTTTAATTTGGAGGATGTATGTTTGCAGCGAGTGAAGTAGTGCAGGACTTTTCTCTGATAGTCCTACTCCAGGAGCAGGGAGGGCAAGAACTGCAAGTGTGATGCTGAGGTTTAATGTAGGTAGAGTCCTGAAAAAGATACGTGGAAGTCAAGTTCAATTTATCTGAAGAGCTCTTCTTCTTCCTCTCTCTCTCTTTCACGCAGCAGATACAGTCATCTGTAAGGAAGGTCACAGTGATCCACTGCTGCTCTGTATGATGAAGTGTCTGCAGTCAGTCATAATCAGTGATTTAACTGTACAGCAGTGCCAAGACTGCACACACACACACACACACACACACGCACGCACACACACACAGAAAATCTTACATATTCATAAGCAAGATAAGCACTATAGGCTGGAATGATTTAATTGCACGCTGTCGGGCTGCCAAGTCTAAACACACACACACACATTGAAACACTACATACAACACACACACACACACACACACACACATAGAAACGCTACACACAACACACACACACACACACACACACACACAGCCTGCCTCCCACATGACTGCAGAACTATAACAGTGAAATGACTGAGTGGCTGTGAGGATCAGCTGTAGCAGTTTATGACTCGGCTTAGTGGAGAGAAAGATGAGGAGAGGAGAAAGTGAGATAGAGAGAGAGAGAGAAGAGGAAACAAGGAGAGGAGAGAAGGAGAGGAAACGAGGAGACGAGAGAAAACAAGGAGAGGAAACAAGGAAAGGATACAAGAAGAGGAGAAGAAACAAGGAGAGGAAACAGGAAAGGAAACGAGGAGAAGAAATGAGAGGATACAAAGAAGAGGGGAAACAAAGAGAGAGGAGGAGACAAGAAGAGGAAACAAGGAAAGGAAATGCAGAGAGGTAACAAAGGAGAAGAAATGAGAGGATACAAAGAGAAGGAGAGGAAACAAGGAGACGAGAGAAACAAGGAGAGGAAACAAGGAAAGGAAACAAGAAGAGTAGATGGAACGAGGAGAGGAAACGAGGGAAGGAATGAAGGGGAGGAGAGATGTAAGGAAAGGAGACCAGAGGAGATAAAAGAAGGAGAAGAAAGTACTGAATAAAAATGTCTTTAATGAACAAAAACAAACTGAGAAAAATAATTCAATTCTAGTTTCCTCTTATTAAACCAAAATATTAAAACATGTAAACAAAAACCGAATGAAAAGAGGAAGAGAGGAGAAACGTGGAAATAAAGAGAAGCGAAAAATGAGACAAGTACTGCGAATGAGTGCGAGGAAAAGAAGAAGATATGAGGAAGGAGAAGGAAGAGTAAAGTAATTAATTAATGGATAATTAAATTGCGCTTGACGAGAGGAGGGAAGTTAAGAGAGAGAAAGATGGAGAAAAAGATTGAGTCGCATTTGTCTGTTTCCCTCTTTATTTCTCTTCTCCTTTTCTCTCTGTTCATCTCCCCGCTTTTTTTCAATTTATCACGTCCTTCCGTCTCTCGTTTCATAACTCTGATGCAATATCACGCTCTGTTGCTTCATTCATTGTTGATTTGATCTCCCTCCCGTCCCCTCCCCTCCTCCCCTCCTCCTCCTCTCTCTCCTCATTTACACCTCCGTCTCTCGCCCTCTGACTCTCTCTTTCACGTCGAAACACACACATTTAAACATATCCCACCTTCATACACACACGCAGGAAATGCACATAAGTCACATGCTCGGTATGCAGACGCACACTGATTGATATAGTGATCACAGCAACACACACAAACAACACAATGAGAATAAATGTCGGAGTGTTGAATATTTTATGCAGCACAAATATAACACCCTGCAGACAAAACCTCTCTCTCTCTCTCCCCCCCCCTCTGTCTCTCTCTTTTCTGTCTTGTGATGTAGTATCAGGGCGAAGCTGCACTGCCAATTGTTGCTTCATCAAAAATTCAATAACCTCCGCTGTCACAATACGAACACAATGACGGCAAAGAGTAGATGATGGAAGACGGGGGATAAAGAAAAGGAGGATGAAAAATAGATCCGGTCCACATTAAAGTCCCGCATCCACTTTTTCTTCTTGTTCCTTCGCTCGGATGTTTGAGCTTCACTGTGCAGAATGATGCGTGTGCATGTTTGTTTTCTCATCCCTTCTGCTGAAAGAGGAAAGTTTTTCTTTGCTCAACTTAAATCTGAGTTTAAGACGTGACGTCACAGCTACTTTAGAGCCAATCGTGGTCCAGTGTGCGACTTACATAAGCGTGAAATGGAAACACTGAGAATAGACTTTTCAGTGAAGTAAGAGACATCTTGTGTACAGCAGTAAAGTTTAATTTTTCTCTCTGTGTCATGCAAAAACATCTGTCGACAGGGGATAACAAGACACAGCTATTTTATAAAATATGCATCTTCCGGTAATACAAAACCCATGTGTGATATTCTCCAAACTGGTAACCAGGTAGACAGACTTTTTCCAAAAACCAAATGCCTACAAACAAACTGACAAACCCCCCATCATCACAGGAGGTAGCAAAAACAAAAGCAGGTCAAATTGGCACAAAAGACACAATATCATCTTACCAAAATGGTTCATTTGATCCTGGACGAGCCCCCAACATGTCACAACCCGGCTCAAGGCTGGACAAAGGAGGGGAAAATGGATTTGTTGTATATAACTAAAAGATAAATGAAACTAAACACAACCAAAAACCAACATGGTGTAAGCCAGAGCTTATATAGAAGCTGGGCAGTCCAGGAGAGCTGAATCTTCCTGGCGACCCGACTCCGCCCACCGAGCTCCTGCAGGTTGAGGACCAAGAGTCTGTTCAGAAGAGGGTCGTCACAATACACAAAAGCCATGTGGAGAAAGAGAATATAAGAAATTAACTGGTCACAGAAAATGTGAAACTGTTTCTGCAGATTATCCTGATAAATGGCTTTTTTCTCCTCTTCTCCCAAATTACCACAAAAGGCTATATTTCATCTTACCAAAATGGTTCATTTGATCCTGGACGAGCCCCCAATTTGTCACAACCCGGCTCAAGGCTGGACAAAGGAGGGGAGACCACACATGAGTTGCAACTAAAATGGATTTACTGCCTATAACTAAAGGAATAAATAGAAGCTGGGCAGTCCAGGAGAGCTGAATCGTCCCGACGACCCAACTCCGCCCACCAAGCTCCTGCAATAACTGTTTCTGCAGATTATCCTGATAAATGGCTTTTTTCTCCTCTTCTCTCAGGTTCTCTCCAAGTAACCGGCTAACTTTATTTTACTTTTTTATTTGTTAGTTTATTTGTCAGGGACGATGCAAAAAAAAGATTGTAACAGGTTAAAATAACATGAAACAGATGTGTTGCATATAGGATTTCTAGCAAATTTGCGACCCCTGTCCCTGGTTAGGCTTTTCTACTGAAAAATAGTCGTAACATATCATTACAAGAAATACATTCAATACAATATGTTTCATATCTGAACAGCCAGCTCAGTCTTTGTGCATCATCCATATTTACAAAATCAATATCTGTTTTTATTATTTTATTAGTATTGTGCACTTCTCAGTAAAAAGGACAGCAAGAAAACAAAATCGAACTCCTTCTCTGTATCATTCGCACAGCACATTGAACAAATCAGCTTTTATTCTTGTAGACTGATCCAGTTTCTCAACAGTCAGTGTTGAAATACCAGATCTCAGCCGGGCACATAGAGATCAAATTATAGACATAAATGTCAGAACCATGTTCAAATAATTAAACTTGTGAAATGACAAGTATTTGCATATTCATAGATCCTGGGTTTTTTAATGAGGGAGAAGCAGTAGATGCAATTTTAAGGATTTTAATGAGGTAATTTAACATTTTTTTGTGGAACAACGTTAATTAAACAAATTATTATTCAAAGCAGAGCATTTTTATATATATTAAAACATGTCTTGAGGGGATATTTCAATAAACTTTGTTTGTCAACATGATCATAACAGTCAGTCATTCAGCTACTGACTCAAATGGTGCGTAACATTGTCTTATTTATCACTATATAAAGTCATTCTGTCACTCCAGCAGCATTGTCAGCAGCAGCCTCTTTTTCTGTTGAGCTCTGTTCATCTTCATCTTCATCTTCAGCTTAAGTCGATCTGTTAAGGGTATAGTCCAACAATTTAGTGTTGCTCTTCCATAATGTTCAAAGACCTACAAGAGACAGATTTTTTAAAAGAATGATCAAAATTGATGCAGCACAGGCAGAAATACTAGTGGAGAAATGCCAAAAACACAGGATCCTATATTTACCATAATGCAACTCGGTAGCACCTCTCCATTACACCTTACCTGCCTGGTAAACATGTCCTTTGAGTAGCATGATCATAATGTTGGGTTTGGCTCATAGTGATGAACCTACAGGGAATTATCAGCGACTCTGCAGCTCCCCTCGGCTTTACGAAGCTTTATAGCAAGTTTCAGCTCATTGTTTAGACGTCTGACTGCAACTTTGCTGTTTTGGTTCACTCTCAGCGCTCTTATAGCATTGTTTTCAGAGAAAAAACTCTAAAAAGCCACTGTACACTACCTGCTCAGCACCAAATGGCAGACACAGTTAGCTGTAGACTAGCTGGTGAACATAGTGGAGCATTTAGCAGCTAAAGAGCCAGATTTTTCCCTCAGGAGCTGGTGGAGACCAAAAACAGAGCTAAAAGAGAGTGAATATTGGACTTATGTTCACCAGGTGGACAGAGACATGACTCCAAATGAACGATAATGTTGATCTGTAACTGATGGATGTTCAATACTTATAAGGACAAGGCTTTCGCAGGCTTTCCATTAAGAATTTTCCAAACTTAAGGAGTTCACAGGTTTAAAACTCCTCCAGAGCTACAGAAGACATTTGATGATTGTATTTATTTATTGGGACAGTGTACAGTTTTTAACATAAAAGATACAGCTCAATTAGCTCAAAGCTAATTTACATCTGCAGTCCCCCACAATCAAACACAGCACAACATACAACAGCACAACAACAAACAGTACAAAGCAAAAAAACACACAGTACACACCACACAAAATACAAAATACAAAGCTACACACAACAGCACATCACACACAACCACAATGTCAGTTAGAAATTAATAATGTAAACTTGTCAAATTAAAAGCAAGAGTACCTGCACTAATGAGAAGACTACAGATGAAGTTTAGACTCAGTGGTCATTTCACAGGCTGAGTACATTAGTACAAAACATGACAGGTAAACTGACTTTGATGTGTAAAATCAGTGGAGCTTCCCTTTAATCTACTGCTGATAGGAAGTCATCACTTCCTGTATTTGCTTCACAATGAAAGCATTTCAGTGTGAAGACAGGGATAGTGTTGATATTTAGGGTTAGCTCAGGTTATCAAAAATTATCCTGATATAGTTTTTTTCTCAAAGTACATTTTCAGCACTTTTTTTTTAGGACTGAAGCTCTGAGGAAAAAAAAGCTAGTAAGTGGACCTTGAGTTAAGATCATTTTTCTCCAAGGTTAAGAACAAACTTCATGCTGTTTGCCAATGTTTAACTTTTATGTTGTTTATGATCCTTTTATGTATTGAAGCATGTTGATGTGGGAGCTGTACTTTCTTCTCCTTGTTACAATGAATCTCTGAGTGTGTTTTTGTTGCCATCTGGATGCACATTTTGTGTCAAGTTATTCCGTCTAAAAGTTGCTGGATGTCTGTTTTTCTAGATTTCCCTGTGTAGATATAAACTACTTTTAACCAGTGTGGTTTTTATACTCCACATTTATTTATACCAGGAAGGATTTGAGCATAAATTACCATCTTAATCCTCAGTGGAAGGACTTCATTTTCATTAACATCCGGCTTCACATTCATGCTGTACAACACAAATTTAGCTCATTTACTGGACAGACTTTTGGTTACCAGTCATCCTCCACACAAAGAGATTTTGGCAGTTGTTGTCTGATAACGGAGTCTTGTAACTTGAGCTGAGCGTGATGCAATTATCTGTTCTGTGTATTTGCTGTCATTCACCATCTCCGGTGTACACGAGAGTTAGAGAGACATGAAGAAATATCAACAGGAGCATCAGAGCTCAGACATGATGAATTTCTGTCTGTCAGACGTTAACGTTCGTCTGCTTTTAGCCAGAAAGACGTTTAATATCTGCTTCTCGGGTTTGGTTTGAAGTACATATAAATAACCTCATGTCAACCTTGTTGTCTGGAACCATTTGAGTGTCTATTGAATGTAAAACAAGTTTAAATTTGTTGTGTTTGCTGTTTGACACTCTGTGTGAGGAAAGATTGTTTCCGAGACAAAATCACTGCAAACTTCAAAATAATGTTGCAATAATTTACTTCTTCAGTGTTACAGACAGGTTTTTATAGAGAAAATTTGTTTTTATGTGTCACTTTAGCTTCCTCTTCTTCATCTGTGGTTTGATTTATAATTCATGTCTGGCTTTGTTGTATTCTTTATTTTAAAGTGTTTGAATGCCTTCGCGGCTCTTTGTTGGACTCTTTTGAAGAATTCTTCACAACTAAAGTTTCTCTTCTCTGTCTCTGCAGGTTATTTGAGACTCTCCAGTCTCTGTTCTGGTCCATATTTGGTCTTTTAAACCTGTACGTCACCAACGTGAAGGCCCGGCACGAGTTCACAGAGTTCGTCGGGGCGACCATGTTCGGAACGTACAACGTCATCTCGCTGGTGGTTCTGCTCAACATGCTGATCGCCATGATGAACAACTCCTACCAACTCATCGCTGTGAGTTAAGGCTGGGAAATGTTGAAATGATTCATCAAATGAAACAAAGTTCATTATTTTCAGGCAGTAAAGTTGCTGGTTGTAGCTTCCTGGTGTGTTTATTTGCTGGTTTTAATGGTTTTATATCAAATTGAAGATTTGCAGCCCTTTTTTAGGCACTTAAACAGACAAATTTCAAATTTAAATATTATTCATTCCTGTTTAGAGGCACCAAGTATGAGAGGAGGGAATGGAAATTCATACAAATAGCTGCTGCACCTGTTTTATTACTACAGACTAACGGCTGCAGTAGAGGAAATTGCGTCTGAAGTTTAACATCTGGGAAAAGCAGGTTTAATATCTGCAGCTCTCTTTTAACAGACACACACAAAGTGGGACAGAGACACTTAAAAGATGCATTAAAAAGTTGAGTTAGCGGAGCTCTTTTCTTAGCAACACAACAAGACGGGAGAGCAGCAATGCAATAGTCTGTTACTTCTGTTCCCCTTCAGCTCCCTCCTGCATATTTTTCCTGACTTTTATGGCTCAAAAGCTCCAGTTCAGTGTGCTATGATTGAGGCAGCTAGTTGTAGTTATTAACTGTTATATTATCTTTTTACGGAAAAACAGATCTTGTGACAGACGTCTAAAAGTTTTACCAAAAAATTTCCCACAGAATTCTTTCAATCACTGATCTTTTTGTTGAGCTGACAACAATCAAGATGACTAATATTTCCTGACATTTCGTCATGCAGGATGAATACATGCTTACAGATCCAGGATTGTTTGTGCTCCAGACGTGCACAACACACGTGAGATCAGCCCGGTGCAGACTACACGACAAATATTTTAGATCTGAGACAAAAAAATCTGTGCTTGTTCCTTTGACGACAGGTCATCTAATTTGACACCTTGTCTGAGAACAGTTGTGTCTCCCAACATCAACATGTCAGAGTACAGTTATTCTGGGATAACTGGTCATTAAGCATTATGTCACTTTCATTGTTTTCATCCAAATTTAATTCAAAGTTAAAAATCCCCCGCCACTAGCTAACCGTCTTGTCGTCGTCCTCCAGGACCACGCCGACATCGAGTGGAAGTTTGCCCGCACCAAGCTGTGGATGAGCTACTTCGACGAGGGCGGGACGCTGCCGCCTCCGTTCAACATCATCCCCAGCCCCAAGTCCATCTGGTACCTGCTCATGTGGCTCCACAACAAGCTGTGCAGGAGAGGCCAGCCGCCCGGGGAGGACACGCACAAATGTGAAAACCTCCGAGAGTTCACGGTGAGCGTTACAGTTCTTGACATGCTTCTGTTTTTACACTCTCAGTTTTTTTTAAAGCTTCTTTTTATTGGGTTTTGCAGGATTTTATACATTTGTATCAAAGACAAATACAATTACCTTTTTTAAGACATGTATTTTTATAAAGAAGTGAGCACTGAATCTGCTAGACCTTGAACAATAACACGAGCAAACTGGAAAACAACGAAAACACGTAATAATGAGGATGTTCAACAGCACATTAATGTTGCACCTCTATTCATTAAAACAGAACAAAACCTCACATCACCACACCTTCCCCCGTTAGGGTTAGGGTTATGGTTAGGGTTATGGTTAGGGTTATGGTTAGTATTCTTGATATACTTGAGAAAAGGGACCCAGACCTTGACACTGGACCTTCCTTGGTCTTATTTTCTCCAAGTTAAGAAAGCGTAGCACGTCCCGAATCCGATGTGTATGAGACAGGAATGCAGGAGATTTCCACTTCATCAGGATCAACCTTCTAGCCAATAAAGTGATGAAGACGATTACATTTTTTTGGGATAAAGAGAAAGAGTAAAGATGCTGACTGAAAGGGTGGTTAGGGTCAAGCATTCGGCCCAGTAAGTTAAACACGGATGGACAGAACCAGAGTATATGTATAGTTGTTTTTTAATCTATTATATAAAGCCACTATTTTACACAGTTACATCATCGTTCACATTATTCTAAATTATTCTGCTTTTCTACAAAACAGCAGCTGCAGACGAAAAAAACAGTAAACATGTATAAATGTTTTATTAATTCATGTGTAGACTAATATGCTGGCGTGGCCATATGTCCGTCACTGAACAGTCATGCAAACAAGCTGCACGAGCCTCAGCCAGGCTAAAAGGCCATATGCTGATATCCATGTTAACAAGTCACCGGAGGATTCACAGGCTTTACATGCAAACTGAGGTCTGGTTACTGCGAACGGTACTGTTGGTTTACACGAGTTGAAGGGACATTTTATTATTATTTTTGCCGGTTTGGACGCTGTTTCTATCAGTCATGATGAGACTTTACTCACCGTTCATTGCTCAGAGTCCAACAGGAACATGTGAAGCTCAAATCATCACACAGATTGTAAAAGAGTAGGGCTCAGCTTCGAATGAAATGTGTATTAAAAACTGAAACTGTATTGAAACTTAGCAATTTAATGCTTTGTCAGGTCTTATTTGCATATTCTTTGAACAGATATTTTCCAATGTAAGCCACAACTTTTCCAGTTTAATACAATTTTAGGGACGTATGACTACATGAAACTAAAAGATTAAAGATCGTTCTTGACCGTCATTTCAGTATTGATATCAAAACTCAGGTGTCGTCTTGGCCACGGTTTCAAAAAGTTCTGACAATAACCAGAGAAAATGAACTCTTGATTTAGTAAAACGTGCTCTTAAGACTCCTTGCTTCAACTTTGACATACTGTACTTGTTGTAGTTGTGTGCACACATACAGGAGTTTTTCTACACAATGAGGAATTATTATGAAGATATCAGATGTGATCACTTGCAGTTTTACCTCCAAAAAAGTGGAAAGTGGGTTAAATAATAAAACTGAACTGAGGGTTTGTTTACAACCTATGTGACTGGCTGACACTTGTTCCTGTTTAACTGCACGTTTCAAGTCATTTGAGTGAATAAAATATTACCATAAAGGATAGAAATGATGAAGCAAAACTTTGAAAATACAACCCAAGTTGTAAAAGAAATCCTTCCTTTTAATTATAGTAACCTCTTGTCCTGTTGGATCGTATTTATTATGTTAGTCCTGATTAATCACAGTAAGACCAGTTAAGATACTTTATGTATTAAAAAACAATGTAATATAACTAAATTTAGGTGATAATAGATCACAGTCTATAATAAACACCAAAACAAAGAAAGAATTGTAGTTTATTGGTGGAAAATCACTATTAAACAAATAAATCCAGAGCTCACAATCGATCAGAGCAGAAACCAACTTGCTCAGTGTGAGAGAGGAGTTACTGTAAGAGTACAAAAAAAGAAGCTATTTTACTGAAATACAAACACACAGCTCATAGATTGACATCAGCTTTGTGTTTATGAGCACAGAGGGAACATCAGCGGAGAAACACGTCCCGATAAACACATTTAAAATCAACAGTCCAGTCATCTGCAGAGAGAGAGAGAGAGAGAGAGAGACTGTGAGCAAGCAGCACAGAATGACAAGGCTTTTTCACAAACACACACACACACACACACATGCACACACACAGTGCAGCTGGCATGTTCACCTCAGCTGCAGTCAGCTGAGTTATATAAGCCAACCAGCCCACATAAGTTCACAGAGCCACACAGCGCTGCAGAGATCTGATCAAGGGAGAGTGCCGGTGTGTGTGTGTGTGTGTGTGTTTAAATGTGTGCGTGCATGTGTGTTGACAAAGTAAGCAGAAAAACAGCATGAGATATGCGTGCATGTGTGTGTGTGTGTGTGTGTGTGTGTGTTAATGCACAACAGTGAGAGAGAGAGAGAGAGAGAAGAAGCGTGGATGATTTAGACGAGAGTGAAACATGATGAAAATGAAATGGAAACAGTGAAGTGAAACATTGAATATCGACTGAAAACCAGAATAAAATGCGAAACACGGAGAGAGAATATGACAGAAAAGGCAGAAGAAGATGGTGGTGGAATATGACTCTGTGTGTGTGAGACAGAAATAAATTAGTAGACTGTATCATACAAATCTGTAAATATAATATAATAAAAATCAGAGTAAAAACACTTTTAAGTCAGAAATTGAAGGAAGCTAAACAACCAGAATTTCCAAGTTTGACTTTGCTTAACATGAAGGAAACTTTGAGAAAGATCCTCACTTGACAACAAACTGACAACCAAAAACACTTTAAGTTTAAGGCTCATAATTTTTATTATCAATGTATTTTCATATATTCCATTTTTTTAAAAGGAGAAGTTTCTGTATGAACGAGTTCTCACTCAGATTGTATAAACTCACACATCCAGAACTGGTTGTTTGTTGTTGCAAGAAGACACCAAGTAAAATTAAATCCAAGGAAATAATGTCCTCTTGTAAAAAAAAGTGTTGTGGTTAGTCAAAGTAAAGAGAAAAGTGATAAGAAAAAACAAATTAATTGATGTTTATTCACTTCTAAGTAACTAAAAAGTACCCAAAACATATTAAAATACAGTGTGCACTAATAAACATTTTAAATTAGATTTTTTTTCATATTAATTATTTTCTAAAATCTGTTTTTCAATCAAAACAACACAAATAAAGTCCTGGATATTTTTTTTGTAACAAACATAATAACTTTTTTTAATTCAGTCTTTTTGCTGTTTCTGTTTCTGTTGAAGATCACAATAAAACCAGATGTTTTACCTTTTGTGTCAATAAAGATTGAGACAGTCTGGTTGAAAGCCTTCACCTCACATGAACTCTTACTGCAGAATCAAAGAACAGCTGCTGTCTGGTTACCTGCCGGACTTTATTCTGCTCTTCATAAGAAACTCGGGTCTTCTACATGTCGACCAAACAAGCTTGATTTCCCTCGTGTAGCTGCACCCGAACCGTTCGATAACCAGATTTTGATGAATGACGCTGTCGAGCGCAGGAGGCGACTGTCCGGTAACCAAAAGTTCATCAGTGTTCATCAGTGTAAGTGATGAAGAGTCCTTAGACAAGACTCTTCAACACCTACCTTTGTCTCAGAGAACTCAGAGAAATCAAACTTCATGATTAAAAGGCCTCTTAACACACTTTAAGGACTTGACAGCAGCTCTTCAAAAACAACAAAAAAAGTCACTTCTTGAATGATTTCATCAGAAAAACACAAGAGAAGAAAAAGTAATCATCCACAGGTGTGTAGAGGAGATAGTGACTTCTGTTACCACAGTAAACAATAATACATAATAGATGACTTGCTGCAGAGCAACCGATTCACCTTAAAGGAAAGATTCACAATGTCTATCTTAAAACAACCGTCAGGTGAACACTGAAACATGTTTTTTTCTTGTTGTAATCATTCCTCCTGTTCATACTGACCATTAGAAGATCCCATTATAATGCACTTACAGTGGGAGTGATGGGGGACAACAATGTATTTAAAAGCTTATTTGATGATGATCTGAGGCTACAGCCGTCAGCGTTGGTCAAACAAAGTGAATTTGCATTCAAATTAGAAAACAATAAAGAGGTATTTCAGCACAATTGGTTCACAATTTGTCAAGTTTGTCTTAAAACACTAGTCAGGTGAACATTGAAACATGTTTTTCTTGCTGTAATTATTCCTCCTGTTCATACTGACCATTAGAAGATCCCTTCATAATGACCTTAACAATGGAAGTGATGGGGGACAAAACCCACAGTCCTCCTCCTGTGCAAAAATGTGTTTTATTTGAAGCTTATATGACGCTTCAAAATTTGCCAAAACAAATCAATATCTTTCAAAGTTACTGTCCTTTTAGTGCCGAAGTCCCTCTTTTTGTTATGATCCGTCCACTGCAGTTGAACAGGAAAACATCGTCCATGGAGACACAAAAGGGGAATTTTTTTACTAAAAAGACTGTAACTGTGGAAGATATTCACTTTGTTTGACCAACGCTGACGGCTGTAGCCTCATATCATCATCAAATAAGCTTTTAAATACATTGTTGTCCCCCATCAGTCCCAGTGTAAGTGCATTATAAAGGGATCTTCTAATGGTCAGTATGAGCAGGAGGAATGATTACAGCAAGAAAAAACCAGTTTCACTGTTCATTCAGGCACCTGATTGTTGTTTAAGGACAGATTTTAAAAAAAATCTGTCCTTTAAGGTGAATTGGTTGGTCTGCTAAAGTGACAGCAGCAAGTCATCTATTATGTATTATTACAATGGAACAATGTATTTAAAAGCTTATTTGATGATGATATGAGGCTACAGCCGTCAGCGTTGGTCAAACAAAGTGAATATCTTCCATAGTTTCAGTCTTTTTAGTACAAAAAATTGCCCTTTTGTGTCTCCATGGACGATGTTTTCCTGTTCAACTGCAGTGGATGGACCATAACTAAAAGAGGGACTTCGGCACTAAAAAGACAGTAACTTTCAAAGATAATGATCTGTTTTGACAAATTTTTAAGCTTTATATTAGCTTCAAATAAACTTTTAAATACAGACTTCCATCACTTACATTGTAAGTACATTATGAAGGGATCTTCTAATGGTCAGTATGAACAGGAGGAATGATTACAGCAAGAAAAACATGTTTCAATGTTCACCTGACTAGTGTTTTAAGACAAACTTGACAAATTGTGAACCGATTGTGCTGAAATACCTCTTTATTGTTTTCCAATTTTCATGCAAATGTATCGTGTCTGTTTCTCTTATTTCCACTCTTTGTTGTCTATCTTTGCAAACGCTCTGTTGTTTTGATAAATATTGCATGAATAACACTTTCTTTTGCATCACTGAACACAGGAATTGTTTAAAAGAGTGAAAAATCAATGAATAATATAGGTCCGCTGTGATGCTGTAGGTCTCTAAAAATAACCCGAACGCTCTCAGTACACTTGATTCAATTGGCTCAATCATTTGATGAGGTGAGAAGAGACGTTTTTTTTTATGGCAAAGATAGATTTCTGCTCATTTCTGTCACGCAGATGATTATAATTCTGGATGAAAGCGTTCGCTAAAGGCCTAAAATGTAAATGAAGAGCAGAAGTTCTCACTCCAAAATGTTATATATCCACTCTTGAGTGTGGGGAGGGGGATGATTAACTGAAGTTCATTATTCAACATCTCTGCAATATGGAGGATTCAGGCTGTAAAAGTGTCATTCTACCAGCCAAAGGCAATTCATTACCTGCTTTCTTTTTTTGTTTTAGTTTGGTACCATTAATCATTTTTTCAAGAGAGAGCGTCGCTGTTTCAAATAAAAAATAAAAAAAACTCTGGACATGTTTCATTTTCAGATGTATAATCAGGTTGGCATAGAGGAAAACAAGATAGATGGATGGGTGTAGAGAAAGACAGAAGAAGAAGATGGACGAAAAAACAGAGACAGATGGAGAGATGTGGTGATGAATGTGTTTAACGTGATCCCTTTTTTTTTTTTTTTCTCTTTGCAGGAACGTCACGCTGACAGTCTGATACAAAATCAGCATTACCAGGTCTGTACAGCTTCATGTTTGTTTGTTTACAGTGTGTAGAGGTGTGTGTGTGTATGTGTGTGTGTGTATGTGTGTGTGTGTGTGTGTGTGTGTCGTCTTAAGACCAACACAATCCTCCCAACAACCTGAGTATCTGATGGTTTCCACAACATAACACGAAAAACGTCACAGCAACTCAAACTAGTTTAACTTCTCACCTCCTTCCTGTGATGTCACAGTGTACTGATAGAGTACACTGTGACATCACTGTTGGGTGTGGTTACAGATGCAACAGACTTTAAAGTCCCCCAATTAAGCATTTATTAAGCAGTATACAAGAAGTTAATAAACACATTATAACACATTTATAACACATTGTAATGTAGTTTTAAGTAGATATAAGTGTTTGTTGATAAATTTGTCAACAACTATAACTTCTGTTGTGGGCATCCATTACTGGAGGTTGCTGTATGAATATATAAGAGAATTAATAGTTGCTGACAAGTACTGTACATTAATAAACACTTAAAAATGTCCGTATATCTGAGTAAACCTACATTAAAGTGAATTATGAACCATATACCATGTTTGTATACTACTTATAAATGCTAAAAGTGGGGCTTTAAAGTTAAGTCTTATACTTTTAAACTTTTAAAGGATTTCGCTGGCGATTTTCTATATTAATAATGAATTGATCTACTTACAAGTATTATGTGTGTATCCAAAGCCTGATAAATCTTATTCCTCTGTGCTGTAGACCTCCATTGTTGTCCAAAAACCATTAAAAACACATGATTGAGCCACACTGCTGCACTGGGTAACATGTTCCTTCATCATGAAGGCAGTGTTCACGGTAGATTGTTTAGAAACAGCTTCAAAGACTAATAACAGCAATCACATTTTCAGTCTCTGGAGAGTAGTTCTGTGTAAGGCAAACGCCTTTGACAGAGTTTCACTAGCTTGTTTTCACAACCTCTTGACTGAGGCTGAAGGGATGCTAGTAAAGCACTTTACTACTATGGAACTACTCTCCGGAGACTGAAAACATGATTGCTATTATTAGTCTTTGGAGCAGTTTCTAAACAAACTAACGTGACTGTAATCTTTGTGATGAAAGAACATGTCCCCCAGTGCAACAATGTGACTCACTGACATTTTTTTTTTATAGTTTTTGGACAACAACGGAGGTTTACAGCACAGAGGAATAAGATATATCAGGCTTTGGACACACATACACACAATACTTGTAAATAGATCAACTCATTGTTGGTTTGGCTCTGCACATGAAATCTATTGACAAAAAGAAAAATGGCAGCCAGATCCTGTAACACCAGGCTGAAAAGCAGTGTTTCACTCTCCTCTCTGGTTGAGAGTTTAAAGATTGTTCCACCTCTGACACCCAGCATCACTGATGACATTATGTTGGAATAGCGTGAAATCAGTGGGAGGTACAACACAAAACCAGGACCCGCTTGTAAAAACATTGCTACTCGTGGTCAAAAACTCCTTCATATAATGCATCTATATATGCATCTTCCTGCACTGACGGTAATGTGAAGTTGAATTCTGTGAGGGTTCAGTGTTTAATAACCTGACGAGCCAGATGGTTTGTTACACAGAACCAGCTGAAAAGTCGTCCTTGGAAACTGTTTGGAAAAGGGCAGGCACTTTAAAAAAAAAATACTTGGCAGGTGATTGGATGAACCAATCTGTCTATCGCCATCTATCACTGACAATTACTTCTCGCTATCGTCACACCTAAACCAATCACGTAGCTGCCAGTAGTTCCAGGAAGCTGATTGGTCTGAACCACCGTCAGATTCTGCAGTAACAATCCAGCTGCCTCGCTAGTGTTTAATGTTAAAGGTGGACTTTTGATAGTTCTAGGAACTTTGGCAGGGTAAAAGTTATTAAAATTGTCTCCAGTCTCCCACTTTTCAGTCAAAAGCAGTTTCATGTACCTAACAACCACTTTTAACCAATTGTCAAGAGATTTTTTATGTTCTTGGCTTTATTGGAGGAATTTATCATCTGTTTTTTATTAGCTGCAAAGTAAGCTGATGTGTTTAACCTTCTCAGCATTGAAAGTTTTAGAGAATGTTTAGAGTTTTTTTTTTTTTTTTTAAAAAAAGCTGTCCCCTAATATAAGTTAAAGTGGGAGAAAGCACCTTTTTTTTAAACTCTTCAACACTTGTGTTCATAAGTAAAATAACAGTATATTGTATTTGGCAGCCGTGACCGTCGTTTTGATGTCCAGCTTTCGGGGATTTTTGTAGGAATTTGTAGCAGCAAATCATCCGAGACCGATCTCTTGTATCCTGACACCTCAGCTCTGGCAGCGACTACAAACGCAGGAATGCCAGTACTTTGTATTTGGCAGTGACGATTGTTACTTTGATATCCGTCCATGTTTTTTAAGGATTGTTGTAGGAATCTGTCCTTCACTTTAACAGTGAGTGTGTGGTGTGTTTGGCAGAGGCGGAGAGTGACAGCGTGCCAGACCGTCCTGTTTGGCAGTCACAGGTGTTGACTGTGGGAGGATGCAGTGTGTGTGTGTGTGTGTGTGTGTGTGTGTGTGTGTGTGTGTGTGTGTGTGTGTGTGTGTTTGAATTACCACCCACTGAGCACCAAATGCTGGTGAAATTTGTCTTTGGTCGTTAAATCAATAAGGGTCATACGCCTCATTGGCTGATTACTTAATGAGACAATAACATTTAAATTTCTTACGTCAGGTTGAATTCAGCTGCACTTGATGATCAACCAGTGAGTTTAAAATGAACACACAGTACTGAGTCTATAAAAACATTGACAACAGTGTGTGTAATTACTTCTCACAAGTATTTTTTTACACCCTAAAAAGAAATTAAACAGTTTCAGTCCATCAGGTTAGAGACTATTAAAAATAGCAAACGTCTCTTATATAGTAACACTGAGCCTAAAAATGTCCTTAGAAGTTTCCTAGAAAAAATAATATATGAATAATGATTTTTTATCCTGTTTACAAGACACCACAAATTCATATAAGCCAGATCCAGAAAGCTGCATATACATTTTCAAATAATAAAACAAAAAAAAATCACAACAGCATTTACTGTTTAATACTTTAAATACTGATTAAATAATCCATCTTGCCTTCTTTTCCAGGCTTTTGGGGGGAAATTAAAGAATATGTTCACAATTTTTCAAGTCTGTCTTAGAGTGGTAGTCAGGTGCTCATATGAACATTGAAATTGGTTTAGCTTGCTGTAATCATTCCTCCTGTTCATACTGGCAATTAAAAGATCCCATCCTTGATGCAGTTTTAATATAAGGGATATAAGGGAAAATCCACAGCCCTTGTTTCATGCAAAAAACGTATTTGAAAGTTTATCAGAAGCTAAAGTCATCCGAATGAGTCAAATCAAGTGGATATCTTCCAAAGTTACCACATTTTTACTGAAAATTTCCCTCTTTTTGTTACTATCCTCTCACTACTGTCTGTAGAGACACAAAAAAACACTTCAACCTTGGAAGATATCCACCTAATTTGACTAATGTGGACAACTGAAGCCTCACATTAGCCTCAGATAAACTTTGAAATATATTTTTGCTCAAACAAGGACTGTGGATTTTGGCCTCCATCACTAACATTGTAAGCATATTTGAAAGGGAGTTTTTAATGGCCAGTATGAACAGGAGGAATGATTACAGCGAGGAAAACCTGACTGTTGTTTTTAAGATAGACTTGAAATATTGTGCATCTATCCTTTAAACACAAAACTTAAACAGCTCTCCAATTTTTTATCGTCTGAACACCAGAATATTTCCAGTTTTGTCTGCCCATTTCATGGAAAACTGACACTTTTGAATCATCATATTGTGTACAGTACAAAAGAAAATGAGACTCACTTTCCAATTCTTCCAAATCACAAAGCTCGTACAATCTGTTTCCTTCCTGAATATTTCTGAATCTGCCAAACTCAGCAGTGAGAGGAAGAACAGCAACTCTCATCTGAACTCGAGTTGTCTGGCTTCTAGATAAGCGAGATGCAACATGCTCTATGATTCAGGGCCAAACTTTTGTTTCATATGTCCTTAATTTTGGTTCTGATGAGATATTTTTAAACTACTTGCTTTAAACTTGGAAAAAAGCTTATTTTTAATACTGTTAACATTATGACACAAACTATATCAGCCCATTAAAAGATAGAACTCATATAGAAAACTTTATAAATGATACAAAAATAGTGAGATAACAAGATAGTAAAATATAAAAGTAAAGAAAAACATGTTGAAAAAAAACAATAGAATAGCAGCACAGCAAGTGAGCATGTTCAGTAACCATGGCGACTGTCTCCAACAGGAAGTAATCCGGAACCTGGTGAAGAGGTACGTGGCGGCCATGATACGCAGCGCCAAGACGGACGAGGGACTGACGGAGGAGAACTTCAAGGTGGGTGCTTTAAAACCGGGGGCGAGCTGCTGTTGTCATGGTGACGGCTGATGGGGAGCCAAAAAAAAAGAGCAACAACAAAAAAAAAAATCTACACTTGGCAGCAGCGTGCCTGAATCCCGCTTTGGTTTCGTGTCACATCGTTTCTGCTGAAACACTTAAGAGTATAAATAATAAGTATAAAACATTGTTTAGCAGTAAATCGTATTAGTTTGTCGCTTGATGCCTTGCAGAGCTCGTTCTGCAGAAACACGACATGCGCAGCAACTATTCACTTGTGTTTGCACTGCAATAAGCAGCGCTGACTTTTATTGATACCAAAAAGGCAGAGCTGTTCTTCGTCACAACAAAGATGCATTAAAAGATTAAAATATTTTTATAACTAGACCACCTGCCAACTCTAAAGCTCTGCCTCCTCCTCCTCATTCCCAAAATCTACAGCTCTGATCAATACCAACAGCTCATAGTCGATAATCCTTGTGGAGGGTTTTTCTTCCCCCCCCCCCAAATCCTCTGAGCAGCGAATTATTCTGAGCTGTTTTATAGCTCCGCGAGTCTGTTTCCCATGATGCCTCTGGAGCCTAGCCTGGGCTTTGAAGTGGAAAGTTCCTTTGGGGTTTTCATTGCAAAAACAACATCAGGTGCACATCGAGCTGAATCACTTTCACACCCTGAGTGTGTTTCTGTGTGTGTGTGTATGTGTGTGTGCATTTATGAGAGAGAGAGAGAGGCGCAGTCACAAATAGGCAGTGTGTGTTTAAATTGTGTATCAGGTGTACACTGAAGTAAATCACAGTGTTTTATTGTCTGTGGAATAAAGCCACATGCAGGATTTGGATCCCATACGGCACCTGGGGTGAGGAAAAAAAGATGGAATAGCTTGTGATTATATTTTAAAGAACGAAAGGATTCACATTTAGTGAGTTTAAAGAGGACATAACATGCACATTTACAGGTCTACATTTATATTCTGGGGCTCTATTGGAATATATTTGCATGATTTACAGTTCAAGAAAGCTCCTTATTTATCTTACATTGGCCTTTTATGCAGCCTCTCAGTTCAGCCTCTGACTGAAACAGGCTGTTTTAGCTCCTGTCTCTTTAAAGTCCCCCCTCTTGATGTGCCTACTTTAGTAGGATTTCATTTCTTTTTCTCATTCTTTACTCGAAATGTCAACTTCTCAAACACATCTGTACATGTTAAAGCTGAAATATATGAGTGGAAAACGCAAACAACACATGGAAAAAGCTTAGCAACTAAGACTATGATCATCTCGTCAGCAAGGTAGACAGAACCATCACAAACAAAGTGTTCAGAGCAGGTTGAAGTCCTGGCTTTTTTACATCATGATCATGAAATTTGATCATGTTTAACATCGATATCTGACATCATAACAGTAAATAACAAACAGAATATGTCCCCTGTACGTTATTTGGCTCACAGTTCAGTGTGTCTGTTAGAGAAAGAAAGCAGAGAGACGGAGTGAAAGTCTATGTAGACGTGTGCATGAACTGAATCTAAATAAAAATTGTTGTCCCCAGTTGGCTTCAGCGCTGAGCAGCAAACCAACATGATGCACGTTTCTGTTATACATGTTTTCCTTTGAGGAGACACTTCGCCTCACAGAGGTGCTGTACTGATGATAGATCATATTGTTTATATATTATATAGAGCTAAATAAGAGGCAGAGACAATCATATCAGGAGCTCCGGCTCAGGAATGTTTTCATTATAGTCTGTTTTTTCATTAATTGATAAATGCGTCCTAAAAAGTGATGTCTTTGGATTGGAGCCCAGCTGATATTGATATTTTTTTTGTCACAAACATATAACAAACAAACATTTTTTTTTTTAAGGATACTCCAAATTATTTAAGAAGTGTGATCAGGATGTCATTAGACTTGCAGAATCAGTGACGTCTTTTTACATCACTTCTTAAAACTTACCTTTTAAAAGAAAACAAAAGTTTTATGTTCCCAGTTCCACAATGATTTATGTGTTTTGTTTGTTATTTTTCACTGTATCTTATTGTATTTTTGGTACACAGAGGTCTGGTAACCTCACTTCTTTCTAACTCCACAACCTCAGATTTTCTTTTTTTTTTCCTTCATTTTCAAACTTAGTAGTCTTCATCCCCAACGGACACTGACTTAAGTTGGAGAAACTTTTTTCATATATGTTGTAATACTTCCCCGAGACCTTTAAACTGACTTTGATGTGTAAAATCAGTGCAGTTCCTCATTCAGAATATTTATTTCTAGGACGCAATATGTCATCTTAACCCATCAGTAGATAAAAGGGTCACATGATGAAACTCTCAGTGGTCTGTAAAGTTACAAAACAGTGACAGTAAATACTTTCAAATTAATTAAGTGAATTAATTGATTTATTTAGTTAGATGAAGTGAATCTCGTCCCTCTTCAGTCACACGCTTCTCTCACTCCCTCCATTTATCCGCTCTCTCTCTCTCTTCCTCTCTTTTGTTTGTCTCTTGACCTCGATCTCGCTCTCTTCACCGCCACCCTCCTGAGTCCTTACCCTCCTCTTCACCCTGCGCCTCTACAAACAGGATGTTTCACCTCCCGTCTCTCATTCAGTCATCAGTCTCATCTCGAAACACTTCCCCGCCTCACCACGCTCTTCTTCTCTGTTTTTCTCTCGTTCTCCCCTCCACCACCGCCAAATATCAGATATTTATTCCTTTTAAAGCTTTACAATAATTATTGCAGCCGTTCTGATAAAAAAATTTTGTTTAATCAAATTTTCAAGCCTCAACATGTTGTAAAATGATTCATCCAGTTTCAAAAGGAAACACAATGTTGTGATTGATTTGAAGTCTTTTTATGTAGATCTTGTTCCGCTTACAATAACATTTCTTTCTCTCGCTTTATCCTTCATCCTCGTGGTTTCAAATATTTTCAAGTGACAAATAAAGATACTTTCATTTAAGACATAACTATTATAAAATATTACCAACATCATATTAAATTCACGGTGCTCTTCTTCTCTCTTTCCAGGAGTTGAAGCAGGACATCTCCAGTTTCCGCTACGAGGTCCTGGATCTCCTCGGTAACCGGCGTCCTCCCCGGCGACACTACTCATCCTCCAGTGAGAATACGAGAGACGATGGCGCCATGGCCTCGGAGGACGACAGCGAATCGGGCGGCGACGGCAGCGGAGGAGGAGGAGGCGGAGGCGGAGGCGTAGGTGGAGGCGTAAGCGTAGGCCAGAAGTCGAAGGGCGTGAGCTTCATGACTCCTCTGGAGGACGACACAAGGCCGACGCCGACGCTCGGCGTCTCCGCTTTGGTGCGCTCCATTTCTGGAATGACCCGGATAGAAAGAGGAGAGGAAGAGGAGGGGGAGCTGGAGGAAGGCATCGGATGGGGGGAGGAGGAGGAGGAGGAGGGGAAACCAAAGAGCAACGGGCTGAAGACGACCGTCATCCCTCCGTCCTCCACCAGCGCCCTCCCCTCCCCGTCTTCATCGTTCTCCTCTTCGTTCTCCTCGTCGTTCGCCCGTACGCGGAGCCGGCTGCAGCGCCTCTCGTCTCCAGGAGCAAAGACGGACTCTTTCAAGCGCCTCTCCTACCTTTTCTCACGCTCCAAACGCAAAGCCCCGCCCATGCCCCTCCCCCTCCAGTCCCCGCCCTCCTACACCATCTCCGACGGGTTGCTCCGCCCCCTCGGGAGCCACAGCCACTCCGACTTCGGACTCAGCGGCGTGACCAGAAGCGAGACTCACCTGAACGAGGTGGGCCGCTCGGCCGACATCAATAACCCCTCGTTCTCGCCGCGGAGAACGAACGGGCGGGACTCGCTCCTGACGCTGCCCCTCCCCCCCCCATGCCCCTGCCAATCCCTGCACTGTGCTTCCAACATGTCCGAGTCCAGCTCGCGCCTCCTGGACTCCAGCGAGGACGTTTTCCAGGGCGGAGGCGTGGGAGGAGCGGGCGAGGGCGGCGTGGACGGACGAGGCGGGCGGATGATGATGGGCGGGTGGGTGGGACCCTGCGACGATGTCATAGAGGACAGCTGTGAGGTCATAGAGGACTCGGTCACCACGCAGCTATAGGAGAGACGGACACCCGGACTGTTTTTCTTTGTTTGTTTGCAAAGTGGTCGAACACACACGGAGGGAGAGAGACAGAGAGAGAGGTGGAGAGGACGGGGACACCCGACGGGATCCTGGAAATCTAAAATGCAACGTTTCCGAGAGCGGAACGAGTTCAGCCATGGACAGGAGGGATCCTGAAATGGCAGACGTTCATAAAGACAGTTTGACATCATCTGTTTATCTGAGATTTCCAAGAGGTTGCGGCACCGACGCGTCAGTGTCCGCAAGAGCCGAGACGAGTCAGCTAGCGAGCTAAATCATAAAATTATTATTATTATTGCGCAAAATTTACATTCTGTTCAGGCTGGATTGTTTCTCCTCGGTGCTCCTGACGTTCAGAGTAATGCTGCAACTAGCGATTATTTTCATTAGCGACCAATCTGGAGATTATTTTCTCAACTAATTGATTAGTTGTTAGAAAATAGTGAAGAATGATGATGATCATTTCCTTAAGGCCAAGTATTTTTTCTTACTTACTTAAAACGATTAATCGGTTATCAAAATAGTTGGCGATTAATTTTCTGTCGTACATTTAATTGACTAATCATTGCAGCTCTCTAGATCTGAATGGAGCTTATTAAAATAGAGCAACTTGATTATAGCTTTTGAGTGTTAAGTGTCTGAATTTTTATCTAAATTTAAGAACCTCAAGCACAACTTGAAAGTGACTATTGAGACGTGAGATTCAGACCACGTGAATTCAGAAAGATAGTTTTCAAAGTCAAATATTTCAGTGCAATAAATTCTTTGATATTTAAATTTCAACATTAAGTATTGTCAATGCATGACCATCATCATCTCTAACATCCGTCATGTATGACGTGAACGCAGCATTACTAGATCGAGAGCGAGGGAGCAACCAAAGTAACTCGCTAGTGAGCTAACTAGCTAGCGAGACAACATGAGAGCAGTTTTCAAGACACTCAGTGAGAGACTTTCTTTCCTTTCACCCAGAATTTGAACCTCGTGATCAATTAATATTCCTCCCAGATGCATGCATCCAAAAAGTTTAGTCCTCTTCCTGTGCGGTCTACTGCACATGCTCATTAGCGTCTCTTTCCCTGAGCCTTTTACGTTGAATGTTTTACATTCGTTAAACCCTTTAAGTTTAAAAGTTCAAGATGTAGAGTCAACAACCGCCTTCGTGTGGCGTCGGGGGGGGGGGGGGGGGGGGGGGGGGGGACTGAAGTAAACAAAACCCTTTCAAACTTTCTTCATAAATGTCTGCCATTTTTTTTTCCACGCATGCTAAAAGAGAACAAAGACGGAGATTTAAAAGTGAGAGTGCACATTTTTCCCTCTTTTCCTCTGGGATTTCCAAACACGCATGATTATTACGGAATTACAAGGAGCCAAAGCGACTTTCCAGAAGGAAGATATATATATAAATATATATATATATATATCATCAAAAGTTCATGTTTGGTTGTCTACACATGACGCTGTCTTTCCCTTTAACCAAACTTCGGAAAAAAAAACGGAATAAAAATGGGATTTAAAAACCCGCTGGAATTTAAGTGGAACTACCCTCAAACTTCAACCTAAATGGAAAACGAAACTAACTTTACTTTGAAATTGCAAAAAAAAATTCCACAGGGAACAAGCGGAATAACCTTCCCCTTTAACTCTGGAATTTGATTTCACTCACTGGGATGAAAGGGAACAGCACGGGACCATTGCTCTGCTGTCGATAGCCTCTCTCTCTGCATCAACAAGGGCCAAGGAACTTTATTTTATCCTAATAACAGTTATACTAGTAATAATAATAACGATAATAATAATAAGAGACTTCTAATAATAATAACAATGACTATTCTGGTTTCTAAAGACTGTCTTTGCTTCTATTTGAGTTGCCTACGATATTCTGGCTTCTCGCTCAGCTCTTCCTTAATACGTACACTTTAACCTGATGAATAAAAACATATGGTGATCTTTATTGTTGATGGGAAGGAGACGACGGACGGATGGAAAGGAACGCAGGACGTTTTCTGAGATGAGAAGAGACGGAGAAAGGAAAGGACTCGAGGTAAAAAAAAAAGAAAGGAATGAAGGGACTGACTGAGGAAGAGAGATAGAGATGAGTTTGGCTTTCTCTCTATCTGGAAAATCTATTTTAAAGGGAAATTTCACCAGAATTTCATCATGATTCGTTTTTTTTTTTTTTTTTTCTTCTTGAAGTCGCTCGGCGCGGCGACTTCAAAAGGTTGGCATGAGCAGAGGCTGTTGAATTTTACTCTCTGGTTAATATACGACTGTCAGCGGTGGAGTAGAGATATTCTGCATGTTTGATCAAAAAAAAACCACCGTTACCTGCAACACACACACACACACACACACACACATACACATATGCACACACACTCAAAATATCAGCTGGTGTGATGAGTAGCTCCTAGCCAAGTGTTTTGCCCTTTATGAGTCCTCTCCAGAGTCCTCCACTGTTTTCCCTCCTCAACAGGATGACGTCAGCTCCCCTTTCTTCTTCTTCTCTTGATTGTTTTGTCTTTTTTTTTTCTTCCTCCATTTTACATCTTTAAATTTACTTTCTCCAAAAAAAAACCACACACACACACTCTCACCCCTTGAGGCAGACGCTGTTTGACCTCCACCACCAGCTGTCTTGGCAGCAACGGCGTCAGAAAGCCTCAGCCCCCCTTTTCGATGAATCAACATGCCAAAATGTCACAGCGTAACCATGGAGACCCGATTACCCGCTCAACATCCTGTAATCATAATGTCACGTCTAGGAGCCAGAAAAGCTCCGCGCAGCAGAGTCAGATGCTGTCGGGCATCCCGGGGCAGCGGGGGTGCAGTTAAGTGGTTAGTGTTGGCACTCGTCTCCTTTGTGTTTTAAAACAATCAATTTAGTGACATTTTGCATCCCACTAACAATAGAGGAAGACGGATATGTAGAAGTGGACGTGACGGCATCTTTACAGCACAAAAGCCAACTTAAAGGGGACATATTCTGCATATTTTCAGGTCTATATTTATATTCTGGGGCTCTACTAGAATATCTTTGCATGATTTACAGTTAAAAAAACTCCTTATTTATCTTATACTGTCTCCTTATGCAGCCCCTCAGTTCAGCCTCTGTCTGAAACAGGCCGTTTTAGCTCCTGTCTCTTTAAGACCCCGCCTCCTGACGGACTCACTCTGTTCTGATTGGCCAGCTCTTTAGGCTACATAAACATAACATGCCACAAACTACTCGAAATGTCAGCTTACATCAACTATGTCCGTAAATGTTCGAGCCGAAATCCGATCCGAAATATACGAGTGGACGATGCAAACAATGTTGGCAAGGTAGAGAAGACCGTCGCAAACAGAGCGTTCAGGGATTGTTGTTCAGCGAGCTTGCAGGGAGCATTTCTACATACACTCACCTCAAGTTTTGGAACTTTTAACCATGTTTAACACAAATATCCAACATCAGAACAGTATATAAATAGCAGAAAATCACATAAAGCATGTTATGTCCCCTCTAACCGAGTAGTTTTTGTGTCTAAATCTAAACTAACTTCACTGGTATCAGATCAGAAGGCAAACAACATTAACAAATTAACCAATTTTGTTTTATTTACATAAATGTAAGGACTAGCGTACCTGTAGCTGACATTTGTGTGTCCAGTTCATGCTGTTGTCATATAACCCTGTTTCAGGTAGTTTTCTCAGTCACACATGATGGTTTTAAAGGCAGTGAAGATAAGCAGACATACCTAACAACAAGATGGACCCAACCTGAAAAATTATATAGTTTTTAAGAGGAACAAGATCAACTTTTCTTATAGCTGAACTGATCAATCTCAATTTTATTAATACTAACAGTGGATCAAATGTGTAATATGGAAGGATTTGCTTGCCGTGACAAACAAACAGAGAATTTTCACCCGGTTCTCTTCAGCTTCTCTGAACGTTTTAGCATCTTTCAGCTCTTTGTTTTGTTTTTCGGCCCAACTTCACTCACTTTCAGCAAAAACAGCTCAGATAAAAAAGACTGTAGAGTATTTCTCCAGCACCAAACGGTCGACAAAGTTAGCAACCTACTGGTGAAGAAAGTGAAACATCAAACAGCTAAAAAAAAAAAGATACTTTTTCTCAGAAGACCAAAATAAAGCTATTAGGAGAGTGAATATTGAACTTAGATTCATCAGGTGGCCATAAATTACAATCAATACGCTGACATGTTCACCATCACAATTTAAAAGGTCATGTTAGTGTTGTGTTTTTAGCTTGTTCTGCTGCCACCAAGTGGCCAAAATATCGATTAATGCTGCTTTAACATATTTTGATATTTATAAAATGTGGATTAACATTCAAATTATCTTGTGATCCTCTGCAAGTCTCCAGGATCCTAACAGATCAATGGTTTGATCAGTTAACTCATAGACTGGTCTCACTGAGCAAATGGGGTTTTGAAAGTTTATTGATTTGTGAAAATTGGTTCTTCAAGTGAAATTACATGTGATCGGCATCATTGACACATTTTAAGTGATGGAACGAAGGCTCACAAGTGAGCTTTAGGTTTAAATCACCATTTAGAGGCAACAAATGTTACGGACAGCGAAGGTCGAAGCGTCAAGACAAACTGCTGTTTATTTGAGAATAATTGTGTCTGACAAAGAAGGTGAATGCAGGAGGAAGGAGTCCAGGTGGAGGAGGAGGAGGAGGAGGAGGATGTGTTTTCTGCATTCGCTCATCACTGTGCAGTTTAACATTGAAAGTTGCATCTGTCCCACTGCTACACCAACATCCTTTAAAAATGTTTTAAATATAACTTTGTGGCAAGTATGAACCGCCAGGCGTCGCTATAATTACTGTGTGCCTGGCTAATACATTTGTAATACCAAAAAAATGTACTCATGTGTCATTGTATTAAGGCGTTGTCTTCACAAAGGAATGTCTAGTGTCACAAAATGAGTTTTGGTCCTGTTGTTTAACAGTATAAGTATCTTTAGGAACACTAATCACTTTGCATGGCCATCAGAAGCCTATAAATCTGTTATGGCTAGGCTAGCGGACCCAAGAACAGGACACCGAGGCAGGAGGCAGCGAGCAGTGTCGGAAGATAATTTTATTTGCAAAGTTGTAGCTGGGAGGCTCGGGCCAGCGTCTGGACTGGTAGCCGGGAACCTGGAGCTTGAGGCTGGGCAGAGGGAATGGAGACAGGGGGCCGGAGTCAGGTGAAGGTAAAAGCGATGCTGTAGAAACTGAACCGTAGTAAAGTAAGTAGGCTAGAGGCGCGACCGACTTCGACAAACAGAGTCTACGATATGACGGTGAGTAGGAGGTTGAACCTGATATCCTGATGGACGGCAGCTGGTCGCCTGACTCCCGCACACCTGTCTCCACTCCTGTGATTTAGACATAGACAAGGGAGAGAGAGACACACCCACACACACACACACACTAGGAGGAGGTAGAAGTATAAAATGACACTGAAAATGAGTAATAGAAGGAAATAAAACCACAATCATCACATACTATGATAACCTACGTTATTTAAATTACCAAAGTAGTAAAATACCCCAAATGGACAATAATGAGCCATAATAATAACAATAAACAACCACCACACTTACAGGTGATTTAATGTCACAACATAATCAACATGACAAAGTCAAACACACAATTTCACCTAATCAATTATTAATTAAGGCATTTCAACAACATGTGAATAAGAGAACATCACCAGGAAACTAATTAGTAATTTATAATACCGCATGTTGGTTCCATTCATAAAAACAGAGTAAAGCGACGGGCAAATTAGGCTAAATATCCCTATAAACAATAAACAAGTAACATTGCAAAACAAAAAGGAATTAACAATCAATTAACTAAAAATAAGTTTTACACACAATGAACGTTTGTGAGTCGACTAATCATCATCATCTGAACATGTGATCATACGTGTCGCTCAAACACACTTTTAGCAAACATTCAGCACCTCGACTGTGTGTTTTCCTGCATTTCAGGCACATGGCGAAGGTTTTATCGCAGGTCGTTCTCCTCTGATCTTTTTTTATAATTTAATTATGACTTGATGCAGTCGTCAGATCACACACTCCAACAAATGCCGTTGCCTAGCAACTTAAAATGTTTAAACACAAACCGCTCGGAAAGAAATGCATTCATATCGGGGTAAATTTCACCCGGTGGCGGATATTAGTTCAGATGTGCTTTTAATCTGGATTCATCTTCACTACACAACATTATTTTTAGGAAAAGTCAAAGACTGGTGGGCATGAATACTTTATTAAAACATAGTAACTCACTATTGAAAGACCACCACGAGTAAATTTTACCCTCATGGCGGTTTTAGCTCATAATTTCATCTTTTATCTCTTTCCAGCGACCACATGGCTCAACCGTGATCTCTCGAACACTTAATAAACCAAAATAAAATAAATAATCCTCATCGACGCATCAAACATCCGCTTCAACAACACACACACACTGCAACAAGAGAGCAGGAAGAAAGAGAGGAGAAACCATGGCAACCAGCCTGCGTGTCACCACCCCATAATCACGCCCGTCCACGCAGTTCCACACACACACATGCGCCGCGCCAGAGGGTTTGATAATCAATCACACTAAATCAATTGCCGTGACAACCGCGGGCAGACGCTATGGGATGTTTGAGAGACGTCTGGGAACGATTTTAAAGGGCGAGTCCACCTTAAAACGGGAAAAATAAAACAGCTGTTTTTATCATCGTTGCACCACGTTGAGGAGTTTTATTATAAAATAGCAGAAATGCACATCGAGGGGGACGCTGTTAGAGGAGTATTGATCATTTTAAAAGTTAGGTTGATTGATTGAAACGCAAAGACACAGAGAAACACACATGGGGCCAATAATCAATCACCCTAATAGATGAATATCGGCAATGCTATCTGATCCTCCTGTGGGCCTTTTTTACCCTGCTGTCGGGTGTGTGAGAGTGTGTGTGTGTGTCGCCTAGGAGTTATTGATCCGACCAGAATCCATAATTAAATTCTGTTGAGCCCCTTGATTGATAGGTATCGATTGAGATTAGACTTGTATACGACACAGTATGTGTGTGTCAGTGGATTGATTAGGATGGTCAAAGGCGTTTTGACCTCCTAAATATTTGAGATCGGACGGCTTTAGAAACTGTCAAAATCTATTTGGTCTAAATAATATAGAATATAAATAAAAATCACTTTTATGTATGTGTTTATTTGTATTTAACGCTGCCTGATAAACTCAGACCCCCCCTCTCCGTTTAGGCTACTTGGTTCCTTCCAGTTAGAAAACTCTACATCGGTGAAGCCAATTTCCATCCGTCACATGATGCACACTGAGCCAAAAAGCATTTTTCCTGCTCACGATCATTGGAAAAGGAGCAGCTGTAAAACAGTTAATAAATTTTTCTGAGCGAAACGACTCGTTTTACTGTCAGAATCCGATCCAATAACATTTGGAAAGTGTAAAAGAGCCGCATCATTAAATTATCAGTCAGCTCGGCCACTGGAAGTCACGGGGGGGAGGTGGAGAAGCATAAGGAAGCCATCAGAAACATGGCGCCACTGAGCAACTTTGACAGGAATGAATGGACGCCATTATTGAACACAGTATCCAGTTCGCTTTAACCTCATAAACTCTACCGGATTAATTATCATGGCTCATGTTATTTGCTCAAACTCATCAAAACTTAAAGTCCCATTCCACTCAAAAATGTGTTTTTCTTCTTGTTTCTTCAGTTGGATGTTTGAGCTTCACTCTGCAGAAAGACGTTTGATACTAGAAGGCTGAAGCTCATTAAAAATCTGATTTTACGAGCATGATTTGTGACATCACAAGGAGACGTCTTGTGTTCCGCAGTTAAACATCTGAAATTAAATATATTTTGCACATTTATATACTGGAATTTTTAATGAGGGAGAAGGAGTAGATGATATTTAAGGATTAACCTCATTAGACACACATTATTGTTGCAAGCAGAGTATTTTTATGTCTAAGTTCAAATTCTAGTGGAAAGTTGGTGAAATTAGTGAATTTCCTCCAAAATATTGGTGAAAGGTGTTTAAACTAGAGCATTAATTGTAAAAATTAAGATTTAAGATTTTAACCACACCATGAGGTATAAATAACTAATCTCAGCATAAAACAGTTTGACTTGAATGAATTTATGAATGAGTTTGAGTGACTTCAGCATCAGAGGTTCACAAGTAATCAAGATTAGCGTTAGCTTGTCGTCTTTGCTGTTATTAGTAGATAAATTATTGTTTTGTCAAAACTAATTTGCAGCACTTAAATGTGTCCAACAAAAACAGGAGATTTCTTTACAAAGAGTCAAGAACAGTAAAAACAGCAGCTACATGTTTGTGAGTTTTCTTTACTTCATGTTAAATAATCAACAGCTAACCGGCTAACGTTAGCACTCAGTTTAAAGCCTTTTCGCTAACATTTTCTTACATTTTGCTATTAAATGCAGTATTGAACACTAAATATTTAAAGTGTCATTCAATTATAGTTGTAGATAGTTGCCGTTAGCGGTTTGATCATAAACATAGAAACCAAAGCAGATAATTACGGATAACAACTTGGTTTGGTGTGAACATTAATATGCATCATGAAACTGCAGCTGTGTCTCAAATCACATACTTCTGTTAGTACACTTTCAAATAGTACACTGTGTACACTATGTACTTACTGGTGTAGTGCGTGATTTTCGACAGGGTAGTGTTGTCTCACATCAAACACGGCGGTTGTGCACTTACCGGAAATGACGCAATCGCAAATTAGCATTAGCTAGCATTAGCATTCGTGTTATCGTTCGCGCTACCAAATCATTACAGACTGCTAAATTAACCCAATAAACATATTGATGGCTTACATCCCACACAGTATAGTGGTGCTTAGTACTAAAACACAAGTATAACTTAGATTTGTATAATGCAGCGATGTTCACCGTAGTTACAACATCCCTCCCTTTACGCTACGTAGCCAAGATGGCGACCATTGAGGGCGAGAAGTGTCCATAGTTCCACACTAAACTTTTAGACCGTTTTGAGTGCACCATCCGGGTTTTTCCATTTTGCATTTTTCCATAATGCTCAGTGTGAACGCACTTATGCACTCAAAACGTTAAGTGTAAGCACAGAAGTCTGCGATTTGAGACACAGCTGCGAGCGTAGTTTATATACTGTATGTTTGAGGACGTGATGGTGTGTTGGTAATTATTGAAGAGGATACTGTATACTGTCTTCTAAAGGAACAGATGGGACAACACAAACACACACACACACAGCACTCACTGTGATAGCAATAGGCAGCCATGTTTCTTCAGAGAGAAGGAGGCTAGAGGTTCATCTCATGCATTATACACACACACACACACACACACACACACACACACACACACACACACACACACGTAGACATACGACCGCTGACCAGCTGCAGGATTCACTGTAAATTGTTTGAGGCGGCTGCAGCCTCCAGTCCACTTTAATAACCCTGTGTGATCTCTGTAATGTGAATCACACACAGACACACAGCACTAATAGTCCTGTGTGGCTTCACTCTGCCTCCAAGGCAACTGAGGACAACAGCCTTGTCCACTGTTATAGATCTCAGAGGTGTGTGTGTGTGTGTGTGTGTGTGTGTGTGTGTGTGTTGAATCCATCAGAACAAGCTGAAACAGACCACCTGCTGAGATACACACACACAGGGGTAAAAATAAAACACACAACGCAAATGTTGCTTTAAAATGTAATAGTAATACACAGTAATAAAGCTCGCTGATGGGCCCTTATTGACCCTCGTTATACATGATGGTACTCTAGAGCTGAAATGATTAGATGATTAATTGATTGAGATTGAGAAAATTAATTGTCGACAATTTTGATGACTGATTGATCATTTAAATCATTTTTTTAATGCTAAAATGCCCAAAATTCGCTTCTAACAGCTTCTCAAATGTGAACATTTTCCAGTTTTCCTTGATAATAAACTCAACATCTTTGTGTTTTTAACTGTTGGTCAGAAAAAAAAAACAAGTCATCTGAGTATGTTCATTCATTTTATACACTGAACAATTATTAAAGAAAATAATATTGATAATAAAAATAATAGTGCAGCCTTACAGAACTCATGATGGACTAGTACTACTTCAGATTTGAGTCTGAAAGCTGATGTAAAATGCAACTTTACAACAAATTAGTTAAGTATGAACAAAAAAATTAAGCTTTAAAACCAGATTTTGACACAGAAACTCTCTTCAAAACACAATAAGTCATAGTCAAACAAATTTTCAATTAAACAGATTATGTAGACCCACGTAATATGGTGTAAACTGGGCTTTGACTGGGGGGTTGCTGGGAATTTGTCTGCTTTGCCTGGTTGATAATTCAGCCAAAGACACAAACTTGTCCAGACTGAGGCAGACGGAGTATTTCATTTCCATTCGTCAGACAGAAACGGTGATAACATAAGAAGAGTGACTTTGCTGTAAGGCTGCTCCATTCATCTTCAAACACCCTTTCAAGCTTTTGTTTGACAAAATGTAAAACGTCATCAAAAAAAATCCGGTTGAAATCTGTTTTTCAGCTGTATCACAGTAGCATTAACCTTCACACCTGGATCAAACACATGGATTCACAAGTGACAAGTTCTCTCTTGTCTCTCCATGTCTGACCTTCCCGCCATACGGACGCACGATTAAAGTAGTTCACTTCCTGAGTGATGTGTTACCACATGTAGCTTTTCTCACTGAAGGCCTGTTAGCTCGTAAAGGCTCTGAAAGCGACAATTGATGCACTGCAGGCATCAGATTTGAAATTCCAACCACAGAACCAGCAGTTGTTCTTTGTATTAATTGCTGCGTTACTTGGATATAATGAATGAATGAAAAGGAGAAATGCAGAGGAGGAAAATGAAACTGAAACTAAGAGCGTCTGTGAATCATTTGTTGACTGTTTGATGGTTATTTATTTGTGCTTTAAAACGTAACTGCCGTGAAATAAGCAGAATATAACGTTTTATTTCTCTCATTCAGCGGTTTTGTTCTCTCTCGCTCGCTGGTGCTCAGCTAGCTTGCGCTATCTCTCTCTGTTTCGGCTTGCTTTGGTTGCTGGGTCCGCATTTGACGCTCCAAAAATCAAAAAACAAGGTCGGAGTAGGCGCGTCAAGGCAGTCTCCACCCTCATCAGATACTTGCAGGAGGAAACACAAGCCAGGTTGACCAGTTGTTGGCATCTACGTAGCCGCTATAGCCTCAACACATAGTTTTTGAGGAGGTGCACGTTAGCTAAGAGCGTAGCCTACAACTTAGCTACAACAGCTACAGGCTCCATAACCCATAATACAAAACTATAAAGGTTTAGAGCAGCTGTATTTACGACTAGCATGCTAACCGTTAGTCCTAAATACAGTTAACATGTCTCACAACACTACTGAAACCTCCAACAACAACTTTGTAGTGTTGCAAAATGTACAGTAAACATATAAATCCCCAAATCAAAGAAACCAGGTGGATCAATAATCAAATCCCAGCACTTTATGGTTATTTTGTTGCTATGAGGAAGTAAAAACCTGTCTTGTCTTGTCTGACTGTTCCATAAAGAAAAGGGCTAAAAACATTTGGCTTCAGCTGCTCATCACACGGAAACACGTCCACACACACACACACACACACACACACAGTATATATACACACATATATACAGCATCATTCAGGTTTCCCCTCTCACCTTCTAAAGGGATTTTGAGCTTTAAAAATAAAAACCTGTCCTTGTTTTTCTTAGGTTTTCTTTTTTCTTTTTTTTTTTTTTTTGGATTTCCACATGGATGAATGTATGACTGTGTTATTTTTCTAGAACTGGACGGCTAGCGCACGTTGTTGACTCTTTAATAAAGGCATCCTTAGCAAACCGGGCTGTGGTCGGTCTGTTTATTTATCATCCGTCTGTTCCTTCCTCTCTCTCTCCAGTACGGAGGCAGGCAGGTCATGTGATCTGTGACTTTTTAGTGTGCTGATTCTCCTTTTGTTTTAGTACATCGTGTACTGAAAGAGGTCTCAGCAGCAGCAACGAGAGCCTGAGGGTGAATCACACTTACTGCACATCATGTTTGGGTCAAATTGAGCCTTGAAAACCATTTTAACTGATTTCAGACACAAATTTTTGCACATAAATTAAATTTGAACACTTATAAAGCTCTATGCAATATTAAAACATTGGAAAAAACCTTCAAATAAGATTTTCTCCAATGAGGATTCCCGTAAGATTTTGTTCCAAAGTTCATAGATTATATTGTAATTTAATATTAATACAGTTTCCTTTTCCTCTCGTCAGTTAGAATCTAATTAGAAGTTTCTCAGTGACTGTTTCATGTGAACTGAACAGATCATAATCATGATAATAAAATTAACTTTATGGAGACTCACGGCTTCGGATATTGAAATTGATTCCTCATAAAATAGTGTCAGAAAAATTGCATTAATTGCATGAGTGGACAATTATGTATATATCTCCTAATTCCTACAGTAATTTACGACAAATTTTGCAAAATTTACACACTACAAAATTACACAGGTACTATTATACACCATTTAAACTTTGATTATTATTGTTGGAAGTGTAAAAAATTAAGCAGGTTCTTTTGTTTCTCCTTTTTGGAAAGAAATAATTAAATGTATTTCAGAGCGGTTGCATAAAGCACTGCTAGAATCAGGTCTCCTATCACCACCGGGTGTATCCAAGCAAAAATTTGGACTTGTACCTGCTGGCTTTATTCACACTTCAAGGATTATTCAAAGCCGGATTTTGCTAAATGGTTAAAATGAATGACAGACTTTGCCTCTTTTGAATCTCTAATCACCAGGAATGATAATTACTAAGTGATGTTTTATGAAGTTTGGTCTAATTTTTATAGTATGTAAAGGAAGAAAATTAACAGAAGGTATTTGCTTTTTTTTTATGAAACTATGCTACCTTATGCTATTTTTGTCATCACAGTTTATTGTTTTTCTTCTTTTAACTTACATCTACTCCTTATTTAATTGGTTTAGTTTTATTATGTTTGTTCATTGATTTACTGTGATATGTGGTTTTGTGTTTAAATATAAAACAAACGTGTGTTTTGTATAAAAGAAAGTGATTTTGTGGAGATTGATGAAGACTTTGGGTTGATGTTGAGGTGAGTTCAGGTGGTTGCATCAATCCTGTTCTTGAATAGCATACAAACAATATGAAGATATAATCAATATGAAGTCAGATTTTAAAGGAGAGAGATCGAGCTAATCAGAGACAAAAAAAACAGTTTGACAAGAGCAAAAAACAGCTTTGTCGTGTGTTTTGTACATGAACCTTGATTCACCTCCGGAGGTGAACTGCTGCCTGTCGCAGCATCCTCCATCGCACCCGTAATTTGTAATAATCATCCCACTAAACTCCCACAAGATCCAAACACCTGCTACAAGTCTTATGAGGGGAAGCCGTAAATCAAAAGTCACTTTTAACAGGAACTCTCGCTTTGTCTGCTGCAGCTCTGCAGGTTCGGGGGTTATTTTTAGACATGTTTTTGAGACGAATACTGACTCTGAAGCTGGCGGTTACATTCACGCTATTTTTCATTCTGATTGAAATCATTCCAACTGAAGATTTCGGGTCAACTGTTTTACATGGGATGCGATCTAACACGGTCTGGTGTTTACATGCGCTGATGCATTTAATCGGAACAGCTGTGTGACATGTGCAAAAAGTGATGAATAGTTCATGCATTCATCTTCCTCAATGGCTACCTTTCTGCACCAACACATTCGATATCTCTTTGGCACGTGTTTGATCAGTTCTATGAAGACAGATATCTATCAGTGCACTGACTGGTACAGTTTTTCTTTTGATTGGTTTATGAAAAGGTCTAAACTACCCCTCTGCATGTGTTTATTCTGATTAAGGTGTTTAAACCGATTACAATCAGAATATTAAGCTCCTGAGGTCTAATTGACATCCAACGGAGGGTTTTCTAGGTTCCTGACTGTCTCTTCTGACAGCACAGTGCAGTGCAGCGAGTTGTCAGAAACCTGCTCACCATAAAACTGTGAGGATGTGGTTTTTAAAGCCAAATATAGGTCTGATCCATTAAAATCAGGTCAGGTGGAGTGAATTTCCTTATGTAAGCAGCGGGAGTTCTTAGTGAATCATGAGGTTTACACGCACTGTGCTGCAAAACTGATTAGAATTTCCATTTATTTCCATAATTTTTCATCTTTCACTGTACACTATATATTATACACTGATTTTAACACCTTTGGGATGAACTGGAACACCGACTGCAAACCAGACCTTATCGCCCACCATCACTAGTGCTGCAAATCCCTGCAGCCAGGGTCCAACATCAGGTGGGAAACCTGAAACCAGAGGAGTTGAGGCGGTTACAGCAGCAGATTAATGCTCATAGTTTTGTTATCACATGTTCAACAATCATATAATACTCATGTGTCTACATATTTTTGGCCATTTAGTGTATGTTCTATGATGTTAGACCAATAAAATTGCACAAAAATCTACTTTTTGGTTACCATTCACTAAACCCCTAACCTGAACAGTGATTGTGCGATCATAGCTTAGCAACCGTAACTAGGCACAGCAGGCCAGTCAAGCTTTCAACACATGTCACAGTGGTGTGCATGAGGTCGTAGTAAGAGTGAAGTCAGGTTATATTAAAAAAATAAAAGTTTTGGATAATATCAGTGGCTTTCTCCTGCTCTTTATTTGGTTCATTGTTTGATTTGGAGGCACATATCTAGCTAGCATCTGTGTTGTCTGTACAAATATGTTTTTTATAGTAAGCATACAAGCAGAGTTATGCTAGAATTACATTTTTTAAAATTATATTTCAATTTTTGATACTATTGTAGGGCTGTGTAGGCTTTTTTAATTTCCCTTTGGGAAGTATCTAACTATCTAACTAGCTACCCTGCTACACAAGAACAATGCTGTTTCTACATGAATCATGAACTGGTGAGGATGGTTTTTGCTTTAGCCTCACAATTTTAGCATTAACACCACATATGTATAAATTTATGTTTAAGACCATTTTACAAGACTCTCTTTTAAAACGAGTCAGCTGGAAACATTACAAATGTCATGAATTCAGCTTGAGACGGAGTTAGCATTAATTAGCTAGCTAGCTAAAAATGATCAAATCTGCTGGCAACAAAATCAACAGTTGTCAGCTGAAAATAAGCCTGCGTTTTTCTACTTCTGTGTGAAAGTGAAGACCCAACTATGAATTTTATACAATTACTATGAATTTTGACGGTAAATCTGACACCATTGTCACTGTAACCTGCATACGTGCAGCGCTAAAATGGAAAGCTTGACAGGTGTAGCGCCATGTTGCATGAATGGGAAAGATACTCATGTTAACAACTTGCAAGCACAACAAAAGAAGGTTGTATGATAATTGAGTTGGTTGTGCGAGGATCTGAAATACTGTGTATAATATGTAAAATTATAATACATTAGGGCTGCAGCTAATGATTATTTTCATGATCAATTAATGGATTTATTTTTTTGTCTTTAAGATGCATCTTATAAACAATGCAAACAATGACAATGCATATTATAAAACAAAACAAAACCAAAGATATTCAATTAACTATCATGTATAACAAAGAGAAGCATTAAATCTTCACATCTGAGAAGCTAAAAGCTGCAATTTTTGGTCATATTTGCTTTAAAAATGATTAAAAACAATTATTCAATTATCAAAATAGTTGCAGAATAATTCTCTCGACTTATTGTTGCCTCTACGAGATATCTATTAAATTTGAGTTTAATTACATTGAACGATGGACTTTGTCTGATGTGAGGCGTCCATATTTGTTTAGTTTTCCAGTACTTCAGTATTATTAAGTACTGAGTCTCCCAGTCATCATTACGACTTGGATGTTTATGTAAGCGCTATTTACAAGTTGGAAAATCATAATTACAGTATCTCCGGTATAACATAAAGGCTACATCAACGAAGGGTCAGTTTCCTCCTACGTATTTCCAAAACCAAGACTTTTATTTAACGTAAATGTGAGAAAAATGTGCAGTAAAACGTTGATCACCAGACTGTTGCAAAAATGTTTTAGTGGGCATGTAAAAAAAAAACAGTGATCAAAGCAGCAGATTTTCAATGCGAGGTTTTAATGAAACATTCTTTTGTTTAAATACAAAGCCTTTAATCACAGCTCGCTCTATTCTTCCTGTTATCTCAGATGCTTTTAGTGATCATGTTTTTATTACGGTTTAGTGTTTGCATGCATGCGTTTGAGTACATATTGGTTTGTTAACTGTTAAAAGCCTCTTTTTTTTTTTTTTTCGTTCTTTTAATACAGTATGTTTTGAGAGAAAGAGAGCTTTTCAACAACCTGCTATATAATTTGAATGTATCATTATTTTATTCAAGGAACAGCTGAAAAGGAGAGATAGAGAGAGATGAGAGTTTTTTTAACAAAGCCCTCGCTTGCCCGTTGTGTGGGCTGCACCGCTGAATAAAAAACCAGCTTTCATCTCTCTCTCTCTCTCTCTCTCTCTCTTTTTCCTCTCTCTCTCTCTTTCTGCCTCTCTACATCAACCTCCCCTCCACCAACTCAGTGTCAAGTTCTGCTATGAGACACACAGTGATCCGTGTGTGTGTGTGTGTGTGTGTGCGCTGTGGAATGAGAAGCTGGCTGTCCTTTTGGCAGGCAGCAGTACACTGAAGCACCTCTCAGAAAAACTGGACTATTATTGAACTACTGAGAAACGCTCTTATCTCGCTGTGATACATCGCCTTTTCTCTCTCTCTCTCTCTCTCTCTCTCTCTCACACACACACATAGATGCAGTCCAACACATTCAAGCATACTGTACAGAAACACAATATATTCGAGGATGCATGTGCACACAAACACATATGTTGCTCCTCTACAGATAAAAATCTGTGAAAGTCCTGCAGGAGAGTTGAGGTTTAGAAGAGTTTATGAACTCTGTGTTAAGGAGTTCCTCAGGGAACATACTGAGATCCTCTGTAGTTGACAAGAAACTGTAAATGATCCTCAAAGAGCTTTGACTTTTACAGAATATTTACTTATATACAATAAGCAGGAAAGACGCCACCAACTGAACAAACACATATGTTGCTCTTCTGCAGAGAAAAATCTGTGAAAGTCCTGCAGGAGAGTTGAGATTTAGAAGAGTTTATGAACTCTGTATTAAGGAGTTCCTCAGGGAACATACTGAGGTCCTCTGTAGTTGACAAGAAACTGTAAATAATCCTCAAAGAGCTTTGACTTTTACAGAATATTTACTTATATACTATAAGCAGGAAAGACACAACCAACTGAACATGAATGCAGAAGCTTTATTAAATAGACACTCTGGCACTGACTCCGTCAAATAGATCAATTTACGGTGTAGAACACGATAAATAGCAGCTGATTGCACGTCTCCCCTACAGAGCTGTACTGTAAGCTTGCTGTAAACATACAGTGTGTTTTCACTTGAATTGTACATAAATTTTGACTAATCATAGTTGAGTGCTGACAAGGTCATAGCGTACCGAGTGTTTGATTCCCACTTCACAACTGTGTTAAAGTACAATAGTAATGATAACAATAAAAATGAATAATAAAATAATATAGCACTTATCAAAATCAGCACTTACAAAGTGCTTTATAAGGACAGGCATAAAAAGAACAAAGGACAGAATAAAATGCCAAATACACATTATGTATTATGTCGCACATAACAAAAAAAATGTATAAAAACAAAAAAATTAATAAATAAAGATGAAATAAAAGAAGAATAAATGAAAAAAAGGATGCAAGCCATGATTTGAAATGTTCAAACTCTTCAAAACGTATTGATGTTAAACCATAATTTGGTTACAAAAACATGGTGTTCTGGTGGAAGGAGTGAATAAAACACTTCAACTTATCCTTTTGAGACAGAGAAGACAGGAAGTGTCAGGATTTATGTGACGGGGTTTTAGTAATTTGCCTCCTAAGAATGAACACTAATAATACTTTCCCAATTCTTTCCTAATCTGACTCAGAGAGACTCATGCATGGATTTGTCATGAGCAGGCTGGATTATTGCAATTCTCTGTTTCCAAACAAAACAATCCATAGATTACAGCTTATCCAGAACTCCAGTCACACCACATAACTCCAGTCCTCTGAAACCTCCACTGTCTACCAGAATAAAATTCAAAATCCTCCTTTCGGTTTACAAAGCACTCGCTGGTCTGGCTCCACAGTACATCCCAGACATGCTGTCAGTTTATAACCCCAGCAGATCTCTCCCGTCACAAGGTGGAAATCTCCTCCATGTGCTGAGAGCACTCTTAAAGTCTGGTGAGACGACATTCAGTATTTATGCACCTAAAGAATGGAACAGCTTGCTGGCTGAATTTAGACTTGCTCCGACACTGTATTTCACTTTCAAAACCAAACTGAAGATCTTCCTTTTCACTCGAGCTTTTCCTTTAATGAACAAATCGTATTTGCACAGTATGTATGTGTGTTTTTATGTGTATTTGCAGTATGCATGGATGCTTCTGTTTATTTGCACGTTTTTGCACCTTGAACTGCTTTTGTATGAGATGGTTCTATACAAATAAATTTGAATTGAACTGAGCTGAAACACTACTGGTGTGATACAGACGAATGCAAATTATCTTCAGCATTATTTCAGTTGTTTACAGAGATTCTTGGAGTTATTTTTTCCCGTCAGTCACCAAAAGTCAATTCCTATCTTTTTTTTTCAAGTGATCAATGGCACTTTCACCACCTCTGGGTGAAAGATATAGTATCACTTTCACTCAGATGAAGAGACTCACTGTCCCTATGTTAGCTGAACCATTGGATATCGACAGTTCTGGATATTGATTGATTTTCTCTATGATAGGATTGTAATTACCAGGGATGTGCAGAGATCCGAGTATTTGTATTTGTATCTGTATTTGTTGAGGCAGCAAAATGATTTGTATCTGTATTCAAATAAAAGTGGAAAGAGGCTTAAAAATCCTGTTTTTGTTCTTATGACACTTTTAATTTTAGAAAATTAAAGTGTTACAATAAGTGTTCATGAATAAACTACCTTATGAAGGAGGTCCCCACATCGGGTCTTGAACTGGAGTCTCCCAGATCATAGACGACTGCTACTGAGCTAAAACTTTACTCATCACCTCATGCAGACAGACCTCTACCTATTTATACACCCATAACACAGAGACAGCACACTGTGCAATGTGTAGGGAGGAACTTCAAAGGTGATTATTGCTTTGCACTTTTCATTTATTGCCTATGTTTTACAACCTAACTTTGTGGAAAGGAGAAGGGGAACAACAGGTGATGGAGAGTCTCTTGGGAACACTTTGCTTGTGTCAGTAGCTCAGCTTTATCTCTGGGGAACACCCCCAACAAATCATTTTTTAAATATTTGAATGAAACAAATATTCGTATAAGACCCACTATTTGTGCTTTGCTGAATAATGTATTTGTATTCGGGCACACCCCTAGTAATTACACCATAATTTCTTTTCTGTGTGTATTGTAGGTAATTATATATCAAGTATTACTGTAGGTACTATTAATAAATGTCATTTTAAAATGTAAAAATTCTCCTGTTTTTTGTATAATCCTGCTGTGGTAGAGTTTTTTCACCTTCACTATCAACCTTTCACACGTATAAACACTCACTCACGCTTATTTGCATGTGGCGTGCAGCTGGTCCCGGGCTATTGGCTAAATAATCATGTTCAGTGACCCCGAACCAATCAAATGTCAGCGTATGCGTCACCGTTGGCATATCAAGAATGTGATAACTGTACGTTTCTCTGAGCAGATAATGCTGACACGACACACAAAGGGGGTAATGAGCTAATATAAATTGATCCCTGTATAGTCCCTATTATTTCCACACATATGAAGGTCAGAGGTGAAAGGTTGTGGCAGAGCAACAGAGAGCTGTTACTGATTCACTCTGTCAATAACCCAAGAAAGCATATGCAGATGATATTTCCAGAGATAGATAGATGGATAGATAGATCAATAGATAGATAGATAGATGGGATTGCTGAGCATTTGTTGTCAGTTCAATGTTGCATAATATCTAGTAATTTACTGAGCTTTAGGTATGTGCTTGGCTCCCTCTGTTGGATGAAACTGAAGATTACAAGACAACTGAGTCCAAAGATAATCAGCAGAGAAGAGGAACCACTCGTTACTAAAGGCTTTGCCCACTTTCTAGTCTACTGTAAGTTTCAAGTTGATTTATTTATTTATTTATATGTTTATTTGTGCACGTTAATGCACATTAATCCACTTTGACATTATAAAAATATCAATGTAAATGTGCTGGGTGAACTCAACCCGTATTCCTGACATGTCTTAAAGGCCCAATATGTAACTTTTCCACATTAAAATGTGAAAGTTGACCTCTTGTGTACTTACATTATCTCAAATGTTTCCAACAATGTTCAAATCCAGAGAAATCTGTGATTGTAATCCAGGTAATGGTCCGTTTAATTTGGTTTGGTTAATTTGGTTTCAGCAGTGTGTTTGTCTGCCAGAAACTGTCATAAATTGACTTTTATCCAGTTTCAACTCACATTTTTATGATACACTTTCTAGAACTTGGTTGTTTTTTAACTATATCTTTTAACTGGATGAAGGATTTTAGTCATCGGACATCTGGATCTTAAGTTATCAGAGGAGCAAGCTGAGCAAACGTTAGCAGCAGCTCGGCTAGCAGCTTCCTGTGTCCACCGAACAGCATCAGAGAAACACTGATTTTTACTGAGAAACTGCTTTATTTAGTGTTTTTACCAGTTTTAATCATTTGTTCTGGAGAGGAGGAGACCTCTGCAGATAATGTGGTTCCTGGTAAAAACCTCCTGAATGATCGGGAGAACGGGAGAAGCTGATGATGGTTATGGTGGTTTAACAATGAAGACAACAACTCCCATGACCCCACACTACTTCATGATGTCATCAAACTCTGTCTTTTGTTATTAATTTGATTGAGAGACCCCTAATGGCAGAAAATTACATATTGTACATTTAAAACACCTCAAAAAACTGGAGAAAATGTATCACAACTGTTTGTCCTAAAAATCTTGAAGAAACAAGACAATCTGTCAGATATAAAGATATTAACTGATAAAGAGTTAATCAGTAAAAAACACATAATTCATGATATCTGAGTATGTTTTAACCATATTTTAAGTTTGATTTAAAAAATGCTGTTATGGAACATGCAGGGACTGCAGGTGGAAATGTTGCCTTTTGGCTAAATCTGGTGAGTTGATGTTAATTATGTGCTGCCTCTGATGAATGAATAAAGGAAGTATGAAACCCTGGAAAGCACCAGAAGTTTTGTGAAATGTTTGTTTTCTTTTTTGTACAGGAATAAAAATAACCATAACTACCTAGGGGACTGGGCAAGATTTTTTGGGTGAATCATTTTTCACTTTTTTTAAAAATGCAAGGCCTCCTCAGCATTATTAATGTTTTCTCCCCTTGACTAAGAGAAAAATTGCAACACCTTCCCCCATATTGATTGGTTTAATTCATTTCACAATTGAAAGAACATAAAGAAATCAAGATAGTGTTTTCATATTTAAACATGAAATGTTAATAAAAACAATAATTTTCTCATAGTCACCAAATTACATATTAGAAGTGGGATTAGCAGTTGCCAAAATGCTGCTGAGGTTGTTTACTGCACAATTTTTGTCATCCAGCCCCGACTTCCATGCAATACATCTCACAAGGGAAGGTTTAAATTATATACTGCTTTCCCAAAAATTTAGATTACACCTCCTGTAGTAAAAGGAAAAATAAATACATAATTCTCTTTGTTTTCTGACCCCCACTCACCCCCTAATAACTTTAGTCCAGTCCCTAATAGCTGATATAATAGTATCATTATTGACAGTATGAAAATGCTGTTTAGGATATTTTCTCTTAATAAGAATCATTATAGTTAATTTATTTTTCAATATGTTGTTATAATATTATGATTTACCTGGTTGTTTAGGGTTCATGTCAACCTTTAAACAGCTGTTCATACTGTTGTTTTAACATGTCTACTTAGTAAATGAATGAAAGTTTCAGTTCCTTTTACCTGCATCATAATACAGGCGCTTTAGATTTTCTTCCTCTCTGACCCTCCTCTGCCTCTGATTGGTCCAGCTGCTGCCACTTCTACCTCTCTGATTGGTCCGTAGCGAGAGTGCGTCTCGCCCAAAGCGGAAGTGAGTACTTTTAGATATTTGCAGCTGTGATGAACCACAGGAGGATGTGAAAACGGGAAGAAAACGCTCATTTGCTGCCTCTTAAGAGTACAAAACGACACTTCTAATCAGATAAAGAGTCAGACGGAGTCGACGACATGATTTTAGCAGCGTGCTCGTTTTTCTTGATAATTTCGTGGGCCGGAGCGGCTCAGAAAGGAGCGGACGACGACTGGGTTCATCTTCCTAACAAATGTGAAGGTAACGGCTCCAGCTAGCAGCGTCTGGTTCTCAAGACATGGTCCGAGGACCTTCAGAGGTCCACAAGAGAGGGAGAAACAGATATTTTACTGTAATTTTACTTTGTGGTGTCTCACAGTGAGACGAGGCCCGAGGCTGTTTGTCAGACTAACCTCTGTTTACATGTGTGTTAGAGTAGTGGGTCTCAAAGTGGGGTACGGGGACCTTCAAGGGGTCCCCAGCAAAAAGGAGAATCATTTATTTTCATTATAAGTAACATAATGACAGAATCTGTGACAATTTTGCTCATGGTATTTGCTCATTTTTTATATATCTAGATAGGATCCTGGGACAAAATCTTATTAAATGGGGGCTCGTTGTCTAATTTATGTGTATATCTAATCATAGATCTCAACAATATCCTCTAAAAAGCTTCTGCTTGAGGCCCGATTACTTTGTTTAACTGGATAAAGCTTTTATTTCTAATTCATTAATGGATCGAAAGATACTCTATTAATCCCAGAGTTGAATGAAACTGTTACAGCAGCCAACAATGAGGTAAAAGAAACAATTAAAGGATGAATTATATACAATAACTCAATAAACTAACTCAAATATAAAGAGTAAATAGAACAGAAGTAATAGAACTGGTCAGGTGGATATTGGTGCATTTTTATCTTCTATAGTTTAACATGTTGTGAGCTGATGTCAAATAATGATGTGATAGATAGAGGTGAACGTAGCTTGTTTTGGAGGGTTGCATTAAGCTTTAGTGGGTGTTGGGCACTAGACCAGTCAACTAGATAAACGATGATGATGATGATGATGATGATGGTGGCGTTCAGATCAACTGAGCCACTTTACTTTATCCTGAGCAGATACACTGTGAGGTCAGGTCCAGCTGCAGTGAGTATCTGGACTAGAACAGGACTCAAAGGTAGTTTTAAAGGTCTTTAAAGGTTATTTCAGGGTTGGAGAACGGTGTCACCTGTCAGAGGGCTCAGTAGATTAATGACAGAACATCCTGGAACCACTGCAGGGCTTAATGAGGTCAAAACACCTTTTAATATCAACACTGGCCTTCTGTAGGGATGCTCAACTTTTTGCACATTTCACCATGTGTCTGTAAACTTAAAAAGGCAAATAATTTAGGATTAGAAGTTTCAGGATTAGTATTTGATAAAGGAAATATATTTATAAGTGTTCAGATCAGAAGAACTTCAACTGTTTCTCTCTATTTTCAGTCTGTAAGTTCGTCAGTATCGAGATGAAGTCGGCGTTCGATGAAACGGGGAAGACGAAGGAGGTCATCGACAGGAACTACCGCTTCATAGACAGCAAGGGAGCGCCGCCAATCAAATACGTCAAGTCGTAAGTGTGTGTGTGTATATATGTGGGGAGATGTTTTATATTAAGTCTCTTTATTTTGGGGGTAATTTCACTCACAAATGTGACAGCATAACAGCAGAAACGAAACCTCCAACCCTGCTGAGTGTGAGAGAGTTTGCTGGTATGATTCTGGATCTTTTTCAGTCTCTCACTCACTTGCTCGTTGAGGCAGCGGGGACAGGAACTCGGTCAAGTTCAGTTCCTGTGGAGGTTCTCATTATAGAACAAGGAAGCCGTTGAACTGCTGTTCAAGTGATAAAAGAACTCCAGAGATTCCAGCGCGTCTTTGAGTCTCAAGTATTCTTCAACTCTGTAAAAGAGCATTAAAGGGCAGCACTCCACCGGACTGAAGGAGCTCTACTGCATACATGGGGGGAAAAAAGTTGAATAAAGCTTTTTGTTGCTCCAGATAGAGCTAAAAAAAATGGCATTGTGGGTAACGTAGGCTCCAGAGTTTGACATGGAAGGGTTAGAGCTGAATGTATGGAGTAAAAAAAGATGATATTTCTGCATCTGCTGCTTCGATTTAGTCCTTTTTTTTTTTTTTTTTTAAAGTTCCTCTTGATGTTGCAGAGGAAGAACGCTAAACTTAGAAATCCAGATAAGATGCTGGTTCAAGCCTTTTTTTCTGCATCTGACGGCTCCTTTTCCTTTTTTCTCAGTGTTTTTTTGTATTATAGGAGTGCAATCTAAATGATTGGCATACACTTAAAATATCTAAAATCCACTGTGCTAGTAGACACATTTGTTTTTGCTCTTCAGCTGTTATATAACGTGAATCTAACACAGTTTAATCCTTCTGTCTGTCATCAAATTCTGTCCATTATATCAACTGTCACCTCTCATTATGTAAGACTGAACTACACATTCAGCTTTTTGTGTAGAACCAGTCAGGACTGACGTTTCATCCTTTTCTATTGTATTGCAATATATATTTGGATGTGTAACAGCACAGAGTGAGACGTTTTGGCTCAGAGTCACATGTAGTGCTGACAGCGTTCAACAGGAACACGCTGGATAAACATCATGAAACCGCCTTTTATCCTCAGGACCGAGTCAGAGTTCACCAGCTCTCTGATGTTCACTGATCCGGACTCATCGTCCAGCAGAACACTTGAACTCGGCTCAGAGTCCGTCACAAACACGTTCAAGGTTTGATCTGAAACCTGCACTTACTCTGAATCTCTCTCTCTCTCCTCTCTCTCTCTCTCTCTCTCTCTCTCTCTCTCTCTCTCTCTCTCCTCAGAGACCTCAGATTCATCGAGGTTGTAGAAAATGTGTGTCAGAGGCTGCTGGAATATAATCTGCACAAAGAGAGAACCGGCAGTAACCGCTTCGCCAAGGTCAGTCTGTCACTGTGTGTCTGTTTTTGTCTGTAAGCTGTTTAACTGCAGTTTAATGAGCAAAGTTACATTTTAGCAAAGTTTGATCTGATATGAGTTATTTATAGATCTATTAAAACTCTTTGTTCAACATGGTCCAAAATATTAAAGCAGCTATAATCAATATTTTTATTTGTAATGTGAAAGTTGTGTGGTAGTGATGAGTTGGAGGAGAGTAAGGCTGAAAGTTTAATGTGGACGACGTCAAAGTGATGAAGCCACAAAGAACAACTTTGCTGTTTTGTAAAATGTATTTTGTTGATATTATTTCTGTTTTGTAAATATAAATCTTGTTGTTACTATGGAAAGTGATTTATAAGTAAATATTTACTGACTCTCATCCGTGTTGGAGCTGGTTTTTCTTTTGTTTTGTTTATTTTTTTTGAGCATAGTTTGGCCGTAGTTGATTGGCTGAGACCAGCTGATACCAGCTAAGACGTGGTGTACGTGTGGTGCAGCGAGAGCTTAAACGCTTCTTAGTTTGTTGATTATCTATATTACGTTTTGTTGTTTTGATACTTTGAGTTCATATGAATAATTTTCTTTGATTTGAACTTGACGTGAAGTTGCCATAGAGACACATTTACATAACATATTCAAACATTTGTACGAGAGGCCTACAGGTAAAATCATCTTACTGTAAGAAGAAGAAGAAGAAGAAAATGTGTGTGTGTAGGAAGTCTACGGTGTCTGAGGGGTTTTATTTGGAAGCATCGTAGAACAATCAGCTTCCTCTTCACATGCAGCGAGCAGCTGTTTTCAGTCAGAAGCTCTAAAAACTCTACTGAACCCTCCCCAAAACATCAAGTAACAACATTAAACAATATGATCATTAAAAGTCACATTACATTATTATGAGAATAAAGTGACCCACAGCTCCGAATGTTTGTTTCTGCTCATCTGAGAGATCTTTATAACTTTATGACTCAGTGTCAACAGTTACACATGTTTGCAGATGTTTACAGATGCTGCTGGTCGTCATGACAAACAGCTTGAATTTGATTAACATCTGCTGTTAAAAATATTTATAAATGAAAAGCCAGATTGTACAAGTTCCAGGAAAGTTTGTGTCCGACTTTTTTTCTCACTATTATTGTGTGTGTGTGTGTGTGTGTGTGTGTGTGTGTGTGTGTGTGTGTGTGTGTGTGTGTGTGTGTGTGTTCAGGGCATGTCAGAGACCTTCTCCACCCTTCATGGTTTGGTGAATAAAGGAGTGAACGTGGTGATGGATATTCCCTTCGAGCTGTGGAACGAGACTTCAGCAGAAGTGGCCGACCTGAAGAAACAGGTGCTCTTAATGTACTGAGATCAAATAAACACACCTGACTAAATATTTAGATATATTTTTTATATCAAAATGGTTTTATACTGACTCTGAGGGTTTAACTTGTTCCACTTAAAATCATCACTGTTATGTGCACTTCACATAATTAGCAATTACAAAGAAAAAGCAAACAAATACTAAAGTATTAGGGCTGTAGTCTGCTGGTCGACTGGTCGATTAGTTGGTCGATATGCTCTCGTCCGACTAAATTCTCATTGGTCGAATAATCTCCGTGTTATTTTCATAAGGACAAAAGTGCTACATCAACAGCTTTCCAGGATTAATCCATTATTTCCTGCGGCGGGAGGGACAGACTAACAAATTACCTGTGAAAACAACGGGGGGTGTATTCAAAACACCCCCGTTGTTTTCACAACTTTGAACTCGCCCAACCTAACGGAGACTGTTGGGTCTAACTGTCCTTAACGTTTACTGAACGTTTACTGAATCTGTGTTTCTCCATGATGACACAACGAGAACCCCCGCCAGGCCAAAAAAAAATATTTTTTAATATTTCATTTCCGAATGACTATTCATTCATTCGGAAATCGACAGCGTTTGGGAGTCTCTGTGCAGCGCTGTTCCGGTACGTGAGTCAACCTCTGCCGTTGCCTGGGAAACCACTGGTAGCGTTGCTCCGTTAAGGAGTATGTTTGCGTAGCGAGCAGGAAAGAGCGAGGGACAGAGAAGTGACGGGGCAGAGGAAAAGATTAGCAGTAAGTTGTCAGTACAGTACAGACAACGGTGTGTCGGTTAATAAATGCTAAAAAGTCACGTCTGTTGTTTCCCCAAATGCTGGAAAAGTAAAGGGGGTTAGCTCCAAAGTTAGCAACAATGGGTTAGCATAACCTGAAGATGCTAAACAGAGAAATACAAAACAGAGAAATGTGTCGCTGCCGAGTTAACTGTGAACCCCTTGAGGCAAAAAAATGTTATTTGGTGATTTTAACATAGTCACAAAACAACCAACAAAACTTTTAAGTACTTAATATTCATTGTTAATTTACTAAAATGTGTGTGTGTGTCAGTGTGATGTGTTGGTGGAGCAGTATGAGGACGTGATTGAGGACTGGTACAAAGGAAACCAAGAGGAAGACTTCACCACATATCTGTGTGAGAAACACGTTCTCAAAGGACAAGACGCAGGTAACACACACACACACACACACACACACACATAATGTCCCTCTTTCCCATCATGTCGTGTCTCTCCATCATTTCCTGTCCATTGCCTTATTTTCCTTTTCTCTGTTTTTGTTTATTTATTTTCTATTTCCTGTTTTTTTTTGTGTGTATTTTCGCCTTCTTCTTCTCTTTTGTCCCTCCCTCCTTCTCATTCCATCACATGCTTTTCATCACGTTCTCTTCCCTCTCTCTCCTCTCTCCTCCGTCCAGCCTGCCTGAAAGAAGAGTGGTCCGCAAAGAAGAAGGGAGACCCGGCAGCCATCGCGGAGGACAAGAAGAAGAAGAAAAAGAAGAAGGGCGGGAAGAAGGGAGCGGACGGAGGAGATGGCAGCTCGGAGGGAGAGAAGACGACCAAGAAGAAGAAGGAGAAGAAAGTGAAGAAGAAGAAAAAGGGAAAGGCTCCGGCGGAGAAGATGGACGGAGGGATGTCTTCGGACGAGGAGATCCAGCCGCAGGTGCTTCTGTCCGGGCAGAAGACGGAGCTGTGAGTCCCGGTCCGGACCTGGATCAGCTCTACTAGACGAAACTAAACTCTTAGTAAAAAGCAGCTTGTTGAGGTTGAGATGAGCTCTCGTACTGTTACACGCCGTTTTTTAAAAGTCTTCGTTTTAGTTTATTTTTGGACGGTCTGAGCTTGTTGCAGGTTCTTAGTGTTTTAAGATTTGAGGTCTTTGCACACCGAGTCCGTTTTTTTAATCCCGTCATCCAACAAAAATCATTACGCACAGAAACCTTTCACACTGAGTCCGATACGTTTTATTACTATATTCGAAAATTCGCAATACAAAGCAAAACGGAGTCGTCAAGCAGTGAGCATGATTTTTCATCTAAATTTCTTGAAAGAAAAAGAAAGAACCACACAGTCTCTGCTGGAGCTGACGGTATCAGTGTTTCCAGGCTGTGTCGTTTGCGTGTACGGTGGCTCTGAGCGGTCAAACAACTCTGTAAACGCAGAAAATCAAACCTGCTCCGAAAACTTTAACGACGGATGAAACTTTCGGAGTCGGTGCATAATAAACGTGATCGACACAAAGTGGTGTCGTATTTATTTTTTTTAACGTGCAACAATTTCGGACGGAAAAAAACAAACTTGGCGTGCAAAGACCTTTTTTAAGAACCCATAATCCAAACTAACGTGTTTGGTCATTTGACATTTTCACCTCCATTTCAGCTGGAATTCAAACTAATGTTGATTTGAACTTGCAGGCACCCTTACTAACATTGTCTCTGCTTTAAAGGATAATTCTGCTTTATTACAACCTGGATGTTATTTTAATACTTTAATGCCGTGTTTCTATTGGTTATAATATCACTAAACGCTTCCAGTTAACTGCAAACATCTGGGAACACAATGACGTCGCTACAACTGTAAACACGCTTCAAAACAATTTGGATGAATCATGAATCATTTATCAAGCAAAAACGGTATCTTGCTAATATATTTGCTGCTTTTCTCGCTTTTATTTAATTGTTAATTGAATTTCTTTGTGTTTTGGACTGTTGGTCAAACAAAACAATCAATGTAAAGACTTCATCTGGAGTTCTGGGAGACAATGAAGGGCATTTTTTTTATTATTTGTTGATGTTTTGTAGAATAAAATATTAATTTATTAATTGAAAAATGATAAGTTGCAGCCCTAAAAACACCAACACTGGATTCCTGAAGTGTCCATCAGCTGTTGGACAATGTTAGTTTGAGTTGATGCTTGTTTTTATTATTATTTCATTGTGTCTTTATGTCAATGTAATTTGAAGTGTGGCTCATGCTGTTTCTCCTTTATAATGTGAATTTATGTGTTTTTTCTTCACATCTCTGGTGTTTTAAAAACCTCGTATTTACAGAAATATTCATTCCACCTGATAATCGGTACATTATCAATAATCTGTTTTGATTTAATACACTTTAAAGATCTTTAAAGATGCTCAGAATGAGTTGATGGACAGTCAACGTTCTTCTATAGATTTGCTTTTCTGTGTGATATTTGAAATATTATGATATTTCTCAGTGTTTTCTATCAGTATGAGAAACTGACTGTTCAGAAATCAGATGTTTTAACATCTCAGCAGATTAGATTATTGTATTTTCAGCTTTCTTTTTTTTAAAGGTTTCAGTGAAATTCCCCTTTAATGAGTAAACACAACATGAGGTACCTCGTTAAAATGTTAGATTTGTGTTCCTGTGATGTGTTTTATGCTTTTGTTTGTTTTCTTTGTGTGTGCTGTACAAAAGCTGCTATTTCAGGTGTCTGTGTGTGTGTGTGTGTGTGCTTGTTAAACTGCCGAGCCGACGATGAAGGTTTGTGTGTGTGTGTGTGTGTTTTTTTGCATTTTTTCTCAAGTGTGTGCGTGTGTGTGTGTGTTTCTACAGATTTTTATGCTGAAGTAAAACGCTGGCTGTGTTGGATTTGAGTCGCTGTTTGAAACCTTGAGCTGACACATCAGTGGATCAATAAACAGCTTTGAAAAACTGATTGTTATAAATGATTATTTCTGTGTTAAACGTCTCGTTTTCAGAGTCAATTTATTCACAATGAGAATCTCTGGAGTTTCGTTGCAGCCTTTAAATGCTTCACAACAACCACATTATCCAAACTTTACATTATTAATTAACAATAAATTATCCAGCAGGTGTAATGTTCACTTGTGACCACTGAAGGGAGGCAGAGAGTTTGTTTTTAGCAGCAGTATAAGATGTTGGATATTTAGAAAATGTGGGTATTTTATTAATTTTTATTATTTTATAGATTGTTTTAAAAAAAGGTTTAAATAAGATCATTTCTGAGCTATAATATAGCTATATATATAAGCTATAATATGTCAGATCTGAAACAGCACAGGACCAGATTTACAAATAACAAGTGTGTCAATTAAATGTGTTCAAACTGTGTTTTTCATGTTACTTTGTTCACAGCATGACAGTAAAATAGTAAAATATTTCCAAGAAGAAGCTTTTAGGTTACACAGTGACATAAGAGTGATATCAGTCACTCTCAGCAAGAAAGTGAATAAATGTATTTCCTAAACTGTAAAATTCATCTTTTAAATTGATAAAATGGGACTTTTTTAGATATTGCTGGAGGAATCTGGACTTATTGTTTGTATATGTTAAGGACAATTTTCTTTCAGTGGATTAAAGGACGGTTCACAATTTTTCAAATGTGTCTTAAAAGAACAATCAGGAGCCCAAATGAACATTAAACAGGTTTTTCTTGCTGTAATCATTCCTCTTGTTCATACTGACCATTAGAAGATCCCTTCATAATGAACTTAAAATGTTAGTGATGGGGGACAAAATCCACAGTCCTCCTTCTTTGCAAAAATGTATTTAAAAGTTTATGTGAAGCTAAAATGAAGCTTCAGCATCCAAATGAGTCAAATCAAGTAGATATCTTTCAATGTTACAGTCTTTTTAGTGCCAAAGTTCCTCTTTTTGTTACTATACTTCCATCACAGCTCAACAAGGAAAGACAAAGAGGGAATTTGATGCTAAAAAGACTGTAAATGTGTCAGATATCCACTTGATATGACTAACTCAGACTGATGAAGACTCATATAAGCTTCACATCAACTTTTAAATGACTGTGTGGATTTTGGCCTCCATCACTTACATTAAAAGCACATTTTAAGGATCTTTTAATAATAATAAACTGTTTTTGTTTACATGTGTCTTAAATCAACAACTAATTTCTTCAGAAACTACTGTGAACTTTTAGTTATTAATTCTCCATTAAAAGGCTGATTTACGGCAGGTCGCTCGACAGAAATCTGAGTCGCGCGACGTTTTCAATTTCCGCTTCAGGTTTCTGTCGTCTCCATGGTAACCAGACATTATCCTCCAGCCGACTTGTTTATTTACATTATATCATCCCAACCGGGACTAAATAAACAAGGACGTTACAAGTTATCTAAAGTTACAGACCAAAACATCAACAAGGAAGGTCAGTGAAAACTACAATCTCCATGGCAACGTAGTAACACTAGCCAATCACATTGCGAGACAAAATATGAAGACGTCAGCGACATAAATGTCTCTAGGTGCGAGACATGAAAGGAAAAGTGTCCGGCGACCTACCATAAATCAGCCTTAAGTGTTGGAAACGAGGAAAGCTTCACTGCCATGGCAACGGTAACTAAGGAGGGCGGAGTTAAATGAAGGTTAAAAGTTCATCGGTAGATTTAATGATCCTCAGCGCACAGCGGCGCCTAATTTAATTTGCTCAGTCGGCTTTAATGGAGCTCAAGTGTATATAAAGGCAAAACTTTGATTACTTTTGTTACAAAATGACGCAGCAAGGAAGAGAAAAAAAAGTTTAAATCCAACCTACATCAACTGTTTTCCAACATGGCCGCTAATTAGCCCCAAAACAACCTGCCAGCACTCACTATTCACCTGCTGCAGAGGACCAGAGCTGATTACAGGCCTGATTGACAACTCAGGAGAAAAACTTTCATCACTTATTGAAGCTTTGAATGTTAATGGTGGTCGCCATACGTGACAGACTGTACGTCATTCCTCTCACCTGTCTGATAAACACCTGATGTGAGACACACAGACTGGAGAACTGACTGAACCATCAGACCATCACTTCCTGATCATCAGGTGAGTAATTTAAGCTGTTTTATCTGGTAGATTACCTTTGTAGGTTGACTTCAGGGCTAAAATGATTAGTAGATTCATCAATTAATAGAGTTAATTGTAGCGCTGTAACAATTAGTCAATTAATCGATTGACAGAAAATTAATCGTCAACTGTTTGATAATCAAATAATCGTTTTAGTCATTTATGAAGCAAAAATGCCAAACATTTGCTGGTTGCAGCCTCTTAAAAGTGATTTGATGCTTTTCTGTGTTATACTTGACAGTTAAATTAATTTCTTTGTATTTTTTAACCTCTGATGAGACAAAACAAGATATTAAAGAACGAGCAATTTTCATAATTCTGTGACATTTGATAGACAAAACGATCAATGGAGAAAGTGATAGATCTTTAGTTGCAGCCCTGGTTAACTGTTCAAACACAGATGATAAACATTACATGTCTTTAGCTTCTCAAAGTTGAGGATTTGTTGCTTTTCTCTTTTGTGTTTTCGACTGTAAAATGTAATTTGTCACGTTGGCTCCGGATCTAATGGTCTAAATGATTAATCAATTAATGGAAAAAAACCAATCAGTAGCACAAGTAAACTCAGCAGGTGTAGTGGTTGTGTTGTACAGCTGTTTCTGTGTCTCTGACCATATTGATAGATAACTTACAGTATAAACAGTGGACGTGTAGATTTTGCTGTGTAGGTGTGTTGTTATATATTAGGGGTGTATTTAGAGATGTGGAGGCCCTAAACAAAACTAACCTTATTCTTGTCTCTTATCTATTGATAATGACGGTATTAAGGAGGTTATTGATTACATATATGCAACCGTTTTCCTTGTTTTTCCTGTTTTCTTGACATGAAATGTTTCTGCACCTTCCTCTCCTGAAAGCAGCTTACTTTTCTTACATTAGTTGTATCTTCTTCTCTCTCTATCCTTTATGAATGCAGTTCTCATTTTATCTTTGTCACTGTTTTAATGAGGGTTAAGGGGAAAAGAGGGACGGTCGTGTGTATATATATATATATATATATATATACATATATATGTCAGGGAAACATTGTGCTTTTTGTTTCAGGAAGTAGAAAAATATTAACTTTGGGAGTTTTGCAGTTAATTCTTTACTTTTTTTTCTTGTGAAAAGTCCTCTAGAATAACTTGTATGTCTAATAGCTTGTTACCTTGAGGCCTGAACACTGGTTAGTATGAATAGTAACATCATTTTATATGTATTATAGCTGTACAACATGTTATATCTACAGTCATTTGTATTTTAGATGGTTCAGTTGGCTCTCGACTGTAGTTTCTGGTACATTCCTTCATTTTTCATTTTACTTCTTGCTTATGAAAGAGTTCCAGCTGTAATAATCATATTTTTGGAGCTGAAATGATTAGTCTGTTATTATGATAATTGCTTAAACCTGATTTATGAAGGACAAATGCAAAACATTTGCAGGTTCCAGCTTCTCAAACGAGAGGATTTTCTGTTACTGTTAATTGAATTTAGGGCTGCAACTAATGATTATTTTCATCATGAAATCATCTGCTGATTATCAGTTTTGATTAAGTGATTTAATTGTTTGGTAAAACTCTTGTTACAATTACTCCCAGTCTTCAAATGTCCAACGATGTTCAGTCACATAAGACAAAGAAAATCATCAAATCCTCACGAGTGTGACGTTATAACTAGAAATAAGTGACTTAACTGATTAAACACTTGTAAGAATAATTGCTCATTTTAAGTTTTTTTTAATTTTTAACTTACTTTGAGTTTTGAAGATGCAGTCTGATGATGTCACCTCGGGCTCTGGGAAACTGTGACAGAATATTTTTCACTATTGTTTGTAATTTTACAGTCGAAATTATTCATTAATTAATTGAAAAAATGTACAGATTAATCAATAGGCTGATCAAAATGATCAATATTTGCAGCCCTATTATTGTTTTCTTCATTCTAGTGAGACAGTACACACAACTGAGTTAAAAGCTGCTCTTCTTCTTCTTCTTCTTCTTCTTCTTATTGTTCTTTTTCTTCATTTTCTTCTTTTTCTTTTTCTTTTTCTTCATTTTCTTCTTCTTTTTCTTCTTTTTCTTTTTCTTCTTCTTCTTCTTCTTTTTCTTCTTTTTCTTCTTCTTCTTTTTCTTCTTGTTCTTTTTCTTTTTCTTCTTTTTCTTATTATTCTTATTCTTCTTATTGTTCTTATTGTTCTTCTTCTTCTTTTTCTTTTTTCTTTTTCTTCCTCCTCTTTTTCTTTTTCTTCTTCTTCTTCTTCTTCTTCTTCTTCTTATTCACCTGGCTGTTTCCTGCTCTGACATGTCAGAATGTAAAAGGCCTATTAGTTGGATAAATCATGATTAACTAATTAATTAAATCTCTTCCATTGACATAATTTTTTTTTTTTTTAAGTATTCTTTTTAAATGTGATGATGGTGACACACTCACCTACACACACCTTGACAGTGTGAACAGAGCAGGTATTTATCCTGCAGTACCTCGTCTAACCTGCAGGTGTCACTCCGTCATTGAACGTAACGTAACAACGGTTTTTGTTTCACCTTCCACTGAACTGACCAACAGCCAAATCCACTTAAGCTGCGGCAAAATGAAATGGCCTCTCTGTATACTGTATATGTGTGTGTGTGTGTGTGTGTATGTGTGTGTCTTATCAAAGTAAATTCAACCCATCAGCCGTTTTCTCCTTTCAACAATCAAATCCAACCACTTGTGTGTGTTCCATCTTAAAAATATGTAATTTGTCTAAATGTGTGTATGCACGTCAGCTGTTTTGTGTGAACGTGTGTGTGTGTGTGTGTGAGAGAGAGAGAGAGAAAGGTGTTAGATGTGTTTATTTGTTGAATAATTCACAGCTGGGTGTTTATAGAAGACTCTGTGGCCTCAGAGCTCCAATAACACAGGACAAATATTGTGACACACACACACACACACACACACACACACATACACACACACACACACTCTTTATCAGCCGTTCCAGGGTTGACAGTTTATTTGGACACTGTGGACGGTGGAAATTGAATGTACAAAGACACAATGTGGACACACACACGCACGTTTATATTACCTGTGGAGACCCTTCAGAGTCTTCACATGTTCCACATCTTCCTCTTTTTCATACCTTGTGAGGACACTGGTATGAACACACACACACACACACGCACACACACACACAGAGACGGTGTTGTGTGGACGCTGGTTGGTTGGTTGGTCAGTGATGGAACAAAGAGAAACAGTCTCCTCTAATCTGGAGAAAATGAAACAGACGTTTGACTGGAAATATTGATTCTTCCTCCCATTTCAATCTTCATCTGGTATTATCTGTCCCACCGCTGAGTGTGTGTGTGTGTGTGTGTGTGTGTGTCTCTCTCTCACACGCCCTCTGAAATGATTTTCTGTCCAGTAGAACTACACAGTAACTAGTAAATTATATATATGTGCACACATGCAGCTATTTTGATAATCGATTTATCATTTGGAGTCTTTTTTTTTTAAGAAAAAAAGTCCAAATTCTCTGATTCCAGCTTCTCAAATGTGAATATTTTCTGGTTTCTTCTTGTCTTCTTTGACTGTAAACTGAATATTTTTGGGTTGTGGACTAAACAAGACATTTAAAGGCATCACTCTGGGTTGTTTGGAACAGCTGACTGACATTTTTCACCATTTTCTGACATTTTATGGACGAAACAACTAATCAAGTAATCGAGAAAATAATCAACAAATTAATGCCTTTAGTTCAAGATATCTGCAGAGCTGCTACCTTTAAAATATTACAAAAACATTCTACAACTGAATAAACTAACAAAACCATAAGTAGTGCTGCTGATACAACATTACAATACATTATAGTAGTATGATATGTAGAGAGTAAACTATCAATCACTCAACTCACAACTATCAATCAATCTAGAACATTTAAATCTATAAGCCTGTAAAGAAAAACAAAGTTTGATGGTTCTATAGTCCGACTCATGCTGGATTTTTGATACTATCGTGTCAAATCTTTGGATCTCAGTTGGAAAAAGTTTCAGATCAGCTCAAGGAAAAAAACTTCTCTTTGGTGTCCAAACAAGAATCATCAGGAGTTCAGAGCAGCAAAATGTACGTTAACGCCGGCAATAAAGGAGAACAGTTACAATGCACCAAAGGGTCAGCACCTCTTCTTTTATACCACTTGGCTTATATAGGTCACACCTACTGTCCAACCTCTTCATACTCACCAATTACACTATTATAATCTCTTTACGTCACCTGTTGCAGCCCCAGAGCCCTAAAAATAGGTTTTGGGCAGAAATGGATATGCTTTACAGTTTCATCCAGTACTGAGTGTGATTATCTTTAACAAACTTTGTGCTCATATATCAATCACGAGTTTCTGCAAGATATGCATTCAATATGATGCATTGCTTTTTTTTTTTTTCAGCACATCATAAGTCTTATTAAATTATACCACAATACCAATATTGATATTAACTTTCTCAACACAACCCTTAACATTTTTTTATAAGGTTGTGATCAATAAACGTATGTGCAGGACCTTTTACAGTTGAAAAATAAACTTTATCGGTGTCATACCCCTCCTTCTCTCTATATTATTATTATTAACTGTCCAATAAAGCCAAACATACTTCAGTAGTAGCTTTAGTAAAGTAAAGTCATATTTCGAGGTTAATTGTTCAGTTGATGCTAACAAAAAGAAGCTCCGTCGCCCGACAACCTCAAACCTGTTCACATCAACACGTCTCGAGCCGTAGCAACACGGTGTCACCCTGTTCTTCCACCGCCGCTGTTCCCCACCCCCCCGATACGACCCCCGACGTGACACGAAGGGAGACGACAGCAGAAAAAGGAAGAAAATAGAGAGAATTACAAATGAAACCAGGAAGTGTTTAACAGTAAGATGAAGAAGAACGATGTGTGTGTGTGTGTGTGTGTGTGTGTGTGTGTGTGTGTGTGTGTGTGTGTGTGTGTGGAGGAGATGGAGGAGATCAAATCTGATATTCTAACCCCTCACGACCTCTTTGAAAACAAAACACCACCACGTCTGGAGCTGCAAAGGTTAAAAATCTAAATCTTTTTCTCTCTTGTTCTGCTTTAACTGTAATCTATTTTCATCTATTTTGTTTTTTGGAGGCGGTTTGTTATGTCTGCATGTCGCGCAGGTTAAACAACAGACAATCTGCTCTGCTGTTTGTCCAGCGTGAACCTCGAGTTGACCTCAAACACTCCATTACTCTGATCCCAGGAAGGAGAGTTAAATAAAACTGCAAATAGAAAGAGAAAATGAGACAAGCACTTAATATCCATCAGTTAGTTTCTCTCTCTTTTTTCTTTCTTTCTTTCTCCGAGTGGACAGCCTCTGCGCTCCAATTCATCTTCGTTCTCCTCACAGCGGTGTATTCAGGGAAGGTCAAAACCCGGAAAATAGGCTACACACCAGGCATTTTGTCACCAGACACCCTTCACCTGCCTCCCAACACCGAAGGAGGAGCCGCACACAACTGGGACACCGGCCGCGGCCAAAAATACATCAGCTGGAGCGGAGCAGCAGCAGCAGCAGCAGCAGCAACCGCTGCATGCATTTAACCGCATCCGTTCTGCATTTACGCCACATTTGTTGTCCTTTAGGAAGACGCAGGAGAGCGGGACGGGGTGACATTTAGTCGCTTAAAGTTCTGAGTATTATTCTGAATTGTTGTTTGTGTCCTGATGTCACATCTTCCTTCCTCCTCCTCCTCCTCCTCCTCCTCCTCTAGACAGACAGATTCATTCAATTTAGACAATTAGCAAAGAGATAAAGTTTGTCTGTGGGAAGAAAACAGTGATGACTTTGTTTACACAGATCAAACTAATCCAATTGCTGACTGATGATTAGAGGTCTTCAAGGATCCACTTGTTTCTGAGGAACAGAGACCCCGACCTTGGCTTTAAATGAGTTTAGTCGCCGTCATCATCACGGCAGTGTGAGTCAAATACAAACGAGGAACTGCTTCATTCAGGTGCTTAATGTCCTTCTGATCATCATCAATATATCTATAATTTTGTCATCTTGTTTGTTCACGCTGTATTTCTGTAATTTTGTTGTCTTAATATGTAATTTCAGCTGCTCTCTCAATCAAAATAATAACAAAAGAGTGTGATCATGGTGTGAAGTAGCAAGGGATCATGGGAGTTGTTGTCTTTGTTGTTAAATAACCAGCTTCACCGAGACAGGATTACTCCAGTGTTGTTTTTACCAGGAGCCGAATTATCCGCAGAGGTCTCCTCCTCTCCGAAAACAAACGTACACGCAGATTAAAATCGTTAAAATACTAATTAAAGCTGTTTCACCCAAAAAAAAAAAAAAAATCAATATTTCTCCGATGATGTTTGGTGACCACCGGACTTCCTGGAGGGGCTGTTAGCTGAGCTGCTGCTAACGTTTGTCCAGTTTATTTCTCTGATAACTTAAGATTCAGACGTCCAATGACTAAAATCCTTCTTCTGGATAAAAGATATAGTTAAAACCGACTTAAATTTATCATAAAAATGTGGCTTAAAACTGAATAAAAGTCCATTTATAACAGTTTGTGTGGAACAACCACAACGCTGATGTATTATCTTGTATGTGTGTTAGTTACTCTTTGGTAGACGCCATTGTAGCGGACAAACACAGCGCCGCCGTATGCATCTTGTGCGTGTTTACTCTTTGGTAGAGGAGGTATGACGTCATTGACATGCGACCAAATGAAACGGTCCGTTACTTTGATTAAATTACAGATTTCTCTGGGTTTGAAAATTGTTGGAAACATTTGGGATAATGTAAGTACACAACTCAACAACATATATAACATAGGTCTAGTTGTTTTTAGACATTTTAATGTGGAATTATTACATATTATAGCTTTTTTTTAAAACAGTTTTCATTATGGATTTAATCTGACAGATATTTTCTCGGTTACTTGAATAGTCGTTTGTCTGTAGAATGTGAGTAAATGGTGAAAAATGTCATGTTTTGTCCAACCAACACTAAAAAACCCAACAACACTGAGTTTATTATCCAACTATTTTTACAATCAAATAATCGTTTATTTGATTGTAAAAATAGTTGCCAATTATAATTTTTTAACAATTGACTCATAATTATTATTATTATTATTATTATTATTATTATTATCATTAATGGACTAATCACTGCAGCTCTACAGTTTACTTTCATATACAATAAAGTAAAGTATTAAATCATCACATTTGAGAAGCTGAAACCAGGTAATGTAAACATCTATTCAATTATTAAAATAGTTGTTGCAGCTTTTATTTTGGTAAAATGAATTTGAAATTGACCATAAACCAAATGCAGCAGATTTTTCCTGCTGTTTTTATTGATAAGATTCATGATTAAAAGCTTTTATCAGAGTGAAACATCTCTGAAAATCTAGAAAAAAACTGGATGAGAAACTCTAAAATTTGTGGAAAAGTACATGGCGGCTCCTCCCGAACAGATTTTATCTCTTTTAACGGGGAGAAAAAAATAAAACGTCCTCATGTTGTAGACGGAGGCAGCAAAGGGAGCGTCAGGTCAAATATCCAAACGCACCCTGAGCTTCGAGCCCCGTGGGGACGATATAGCAACGACACTAATGGCGGGCTACATGGCATTTAGAGCAGAAAGGTGTGACATGCAAACCTTCACACTCACTGTCTGTCTCTCTCACACACACACACACACATTTGCATACACACATACACACACACTCTCACACACTCCTCAGGGCCTGCCATTAATAACAGCTGACCTTTGCACGTTTAGGCTGTTAAATGATAGTAAAGCAGACCTGAGGACAGCGTATCACACTTTCCTCCATCTCTCTCTGTGTTTGTCTCTCCATCATCCATCATTCCTTTCCTTAAACCTCTTCAAATTGTTGGGTATGTTTGCTATGTTTTGCATTATTTAAACATCTGTTTCTGTTGTAGTCAAGTCAAGTTTTATTTGTACAGCCTGATATCACAAATCACAAATTTGCCTCAGGGGGGCTTTTACGGTCTGTACAACATCCTCTGACCCTCCGTTCCAACACGGGAAAAACTCCTGAAACAAGTAAAACAAGCTCCGTCATAAAGAAGCAACCTTAATCTAAGTTAGAAGAAAAGGTGTTAATGCTGTAACGAGTTTAATTGATAAACTGATCAACTGAAAAATAATAATCAACTATGTTAATAATCGATTAAACTGTTGAGTCATTTAACGAAAGCAAAAAAAAAAATGCCAAAAGTTCAGAGTCCAGCTTCTCAAAATGTCAAGTTTATTTATAGAGAACATTTTAAAATAAGCAGAGTTGAGCAACGATGTGCTCAAATGACAGTAAACAGCACAACAGTAGAGATAAGACTCTAATAATAATGTGAGGCAATGATGAAATTAAAAGGCAATATCAGAGTATGTACAGAAATATAAAATCTATTTTTGGGAGGTTTTGGACTGTTGGTCAAAACAAAACAAGCTTTTTTCATGATTTATTGACATTTTATTGGCTCAACAACTGACAGATAAATCAGCAGTGGAAATAATCATTGGCTGCAGCCTCATAATTCAAACATTCAGCAGAAAGTTGGAAATCTACAAAAAAAAATACAATTACAGGCAATTTTTTTTTTATATTTTAATATTTTATATATTTGCACAACTGTTAACAGCCACTGATTCTCATTATCTGTCAGAAATTCACTTGTCACGTATCTTTTAATCTTAATTTATCTGGTGTTTCTGGCCCCCGAATCTTAGAATGAGGGAAAAACCATTGATTGTACATAAAGATGGACGTAGCGAGGTGTGAAGTTACTTATTGGTTTGCATTGGCGTCGGTTTGAAGCCCAAAGTTGCTGCTTACATACGGTTGGCGCCATCTTTTCCATTTGGATCCAGGACCTTCCACATAAGGATTGCGGGGTGTTGCCTTTTACGCTCTGGAAACACGCTACCTCGGACCAAAGCTAACGCTAGCTTACTGGGAACACCGAGCGCTGCACATAACTAACGCAGCAAGTATCATAATCAATTAACGTTAAACTTAGTGAAATATTGCAACCGTAGTACGAGTCAGTGTGAGTCCTGGAGCCGAGGAAAGCAACAGGTGAGCCAACTGTCAATCACAGCTGTCAATCAACGTCCGCACAGCAGACATCAAAGCTACTATAAGTCTTCAAATCTTATTAACTGACTTCCAAAATGACCACCAGCACACTTGTTAGAGGGCCTGAATTTAATGACTGAGACCATAATGACTCATTGAAAAAATGTATTGATTTAGTATTTCATGAGAGTAGTTGACGCTTTTTAAATGAGCGTCAATTGGAGCTAGCATTTTCTTTGGAGCTAGCATCTAGCAACCATCAGTAGCGTTGCACTTTAAGGTTCTTCTGCATTGGCTTCAACTTCAAGCCGTGGTTGTTGCCGCTTTGGAAAAACATTAAAAACATGCTTGAAAGTATGAGTATCAAGCACCTAGTGGCAACTTATGGTATTGCATCTTTAAAGTGTTCTTACCGTGACACTAAATCCACTTTGAGATACCAAATAACAGATATAGATACTTCAATACAGACCTGGCAATTTTTTTTTTTTTTTTTTTTTTTTTAATATCTACATTTTTTTTCTGGTCTACACTGGTATGTACTGCTTCCGGGAAATAGCCACAGCCCAACGCTCAGAGTCCCACATTAATAAAAGATCTCACCTGCACCTAAGTCTCCTTGGATTTTATAATATTAACAACAAACAAATTGCCATTACAAGCTGAAACTATATTACTCACATGAGTACTGTATGACAAAGATTAGCTCGCTTCAAGCAGAGCAGGTGATGACTGACACATGTGCTGACGTTACTATTCTTGGCTTCTTTTTGAGTTTTGCGAGACTCACTGCTGCTACTTTGAATGAAAGTTAGACGACTTTTTGTGTGTGTGTGTGTGTGTTAGAGTTAATAATTGTTCTGTGTATTTATTTAAATACTTGTCTCCAATGAATTCCTTATTTTAGCTACTGTGATGGTACAAAATAGTGTAAGAAAAGTAAAACAGTGAATGATTTTATGAGTTATTAATGAAGCATAAATTGCTTTACTTCCACTTAACGCCATCACATTAACATGCAGTTCACTCTTGTGTCCTAAAAGTGGGGACAAGCCTAATACTATAAAACATAAAATACTCTTAAGGTAGTTTTAAGTTTATATATACAAGTCCAGTAAAGAAAAATCTACCATATTAGACTTTTAAGTTGAGTCATCGCAGCAGAAGTTCTCTGCCTTTTCCAGGAGAAAATTGATGGTAAAAATTGATTGTATAAAAATTATTGTAGCCACTTGATGGAGGGAATAATGAGACTATTGGCCATGTGCAAGGAGATTTTTGTCCAAAGTGTAGCGGCTCTTAACTTTGTGTGAAAACTCTTCCTTTCAACTAAATTCAAAGTGTTTTTTCTTGGCATGAAAGCTGAAAGAACGCAGCTCAGCCAAACTCACAGTTTACTTTTCTCTTTCTTCCTCAGTCGAAGCTTTATTTTAGATGAAAGACTCAACTGAACAAAAAAAAATAAATATTTGCCAAATTGGTTTCTCTTAGTTTAGTTGAACTAGTTCTGTCTCCCATCCCGCTTCCTCCTCGTCCAGAGGGGTCGATGAACGGCGGAGCGTCGCTCTCTCTCTCTCTCTGACTCTCTCCTTCTCCCTCCATCTGCTTTTCAGATTGTTGTGGTGAAACCAGAACACAAACCAAACTTTAAACTGCAAGAGACGACCAGCTGCTATCTTTATAAAGGTCAACAAGAAATCCAAGGCCGCCCAGCTAAAACAACACACACACACACACACATTCAGAGAGTCTCCATGGATTCATTTCCACATCACCCGCACTCATTCCACTTTTACAGTTATTTTAATTCCTCCATCCATCCTTTCTCTTTCTTTCTCACGTTCCCCCTCTCTTTCTCTCTCTGCCTCTCCCTCTTTTTTTTTTGCCCCCCTCTCTCTCTCTCTCTCTCTCTCTTCTCTCCCGTCAAGTGTTCATCCCGCCTGCCAAGCTCTACTTGGTCTGTTTGGGGTAAAGAGAGAAAGACAAAAAAAAAACAAAAAACGTTTCTAATTTGGTATCAATCTGAAGAGTCCAGTTTCATCATTACTATGTCTGTCTGTGTGAGAATGTGTGTGTGGCTTTCTCATTTTATTCCCATGATACGGGCCACACACACACACACACACACTCATATACATTCCCACCCCCAAAATCGCAACTGACAGAAATAGTTGTCCCGACATTTTGGTTGATGACATTCACATCCTGTGGTCCGTGTTTACGTCAGTGTTAGTTGGTTTCTTTCTTTTTCTCTTTCTGTGCTGGTTTAAAATGATCATGTTCATCATTTATTTGTCATTATGATTATTTATTATAATCTATTTATCTCTAGAATTGTTTAATTGCACTTGAACATTTTAAATTGATAGAAAACTGCGTTGACGTTGTACTTGAAGCTGCATTAACTCCAGACTGTTCTTACACGTCTCGGCTTGGTGCGCCATATTACTTATATATTTTTATAAGCATAAGTGAGGCATGTCAGTGGTTCCCAACTGGTAGGTCACGGTCCAATTGTGGAATGTGGGCTCAGTTTGAATGGGTTGAGAACATTTGGGTCAAATGGGGTTAGGGGTTAGGGTTGGGTGGTTAGGGTTAGGGGGTTGAGGTTAGGGGGTTAGGGTTTGGGTTTGGGTTAGGGATTAGGGTTATGGAGTTAGAGTTAGGGTTAGGGGGTTAGGGGTTAGGGTAGGATTAGGGTTAGGGGGTTTGGGTTAGGGTTTAGGGTAGGGTTAGGGTTAGAGTTAAGGGGTTATGGGTTAGGGTTATGGTTAGGGTAGGATTAGGGTTAGGGGGTTTGGGTTAGGGATTAGGGTTAGGGGGTTAGAGTTAGGGTTAGGGGTTAGGGTAGGATTAGGGTTAGGGGGTTTGGGTTAGGGGTTAATGGGTTAGCGTTAGGGTTTGGGGGTTAGGGTTAGGGTAGGATTAGGGTAGGGTTAGGGGGTTTGGGTTAGGGGTTAGGGTAGGATTAGGGTTAGGGTAGGGTTAGGGGTTTGGGTAGGATTAGGGTTAGGGGGTTTGGGTTAGGGGTTAAGGGGTTAGCGTTAGGGTTAGGGGGTTTGGATTAGGGGGTTCGGGTCAAACCCTAACCCTCTAACCCAACTTTTAATGTAGTTAAGTACCATTTCCTGCTTCCTAGTTTGTAGCAGTAAAGTATTGACTAGAATATATTCAGCTCTGTTTTACTGACGCTGACCATAAAGAAGCAAACATGTATGCTGTGGACTACTGGTCTGACTGGGAAACAACTTTTCTTCTTATCACTCTCAGCTCTGCAGCTGCTGTATTTCCCTGCTCTTCGTATCAGGCCTGTTTACATGTTCTGCAGTAAAATAGTTTTAATAGCAGTAAAGTAGAAAATAGTTCTGACTGACTGACTGTTGGTCGGGACAAAAGAAAACATTTGAGGACGTCACCTTTGGCTTTGGGAAACGATGATCGACATTTTTAAACCGTTTTCAGACATTTTATAGACTAAACTAAAGTAATTGAGTCATTGAGTAATGGCGTGAATAATCAACAGATGGATTTGATAAAGGAAAAATTGTTGGTTGCAGCTTTAAGGTTGAATAGAAATGAGTAATCAGTGAATAAAGACAATAATCAGCACATTAATTGATAATGAATGAATGAAAATGAATTGATTTTTAGGCTTCTAGTAGTCAGAAAAGCATTAAAACAAAGCTGTCGTCGTCACCGTGTCATTGGTTGTCACATTTGTTACGGCTGACATGTTAGTGTCCACTTGACAGCAGTATTCACTCTCCTTTTACCTCTGGTTTGATCTCTACGAACAAAAATAACAAATTAAGTCGTCAGCACTCACAAATAAGTGTATATCTCTTCTTTAAATGATGCACAGCAGCAAAAAACGGACAAAAAAAAACGTTTCAGCCCCTTTCCGAGGTGATTACAGCCAGTTGATACAAATAATCCAAACAGATATCATCAAATAAACATTATTATAAAGAAAAAGTAGAAAATTTAAGGCGATTTAAGCCGTCTGAGGAGATAAAATGCAACAACCGCATAGTGACCACTTGATTTACACATGCTGATGTCTGTTTATTTGCTGCTGTGCATCTTTTAAAAAAGTGATATACACTTATTTGTGAATGCAGACGACTTAATTTGTTATTTTTGTGATTCTTTTTTGGGAGGGTCTGCACCCATTACACTCTAAAGACTGTGAGTTGAACACGCCAGCTCTTTTGTTGGATCTCTACTAAACCCCTGTGGGAAATATTTGGCCCCTCAGCTGCTAAATGCTCCACTTTCTCCACCTGCCGCTTGCTTATTTGCTCAAAGGCTACTTGGTTGGTTGTTATCGTGGAGACCGGTGCTCGTATTTCCCAGTTCTTAGAGGGATTTGAACCTTTGCTCCTCATGTTTTCTGTGCTGCCGCTGCTGTCCATTTGTCCTCTATGGAGATAAACTGGTGTTTACACTGCGGGCCACATAGGAATTCAACCATGGCATAAGGAATCTGATGATGTGTGTGTTTGTGTGTTTGTGTGTGTGTGTGTTTGTGGTTCTTCATTTGATCCTCACAGGAATAGGAAAAAAAAGGGAAATTTAGAAAACGAGCAGATTCTGCTGCCTTTCCTTCTTCCAAGAAATTAGTTTGAGATTAGGTTAGTGTTGAGGAATGAGTGATGGAAACCTTTTTGTTTGTTTGTTTGTGTGTGTGTCTGTTCCTTTTTTTGTGTAAACATGTTTGTACATGTGACGTTTTAAATGTTGCCGTATATGTTTTTTTTGCTGTGTTTTTATTTATTTCTTTTATTTACATATGCAGGAACTTCACTAATTGTATGTTATGTTTTAGTGTGTGTGTGTGTGTGTGTGTGTGTGTGTGTGTGTGTGTGTGGGGCAGGTGTTTTGCGTCACCACCCACCATCCATCAAGTCAAATGGGCGAATGACAGGAAGAACAAAAACAAATCCCTCGCTCTGGCAAGAATAAACGACTGATGCCGACCAATGACAAGTGTTTATTGTGTGTGTTGAGTGTGTGTTTGTGAAAGAGATGAAGGGATATATGTGTGTGTGTGTGTGTGTGTGTGTGTGTGTATGTATTTTTCTATGTATGTATATGTTTGTGTGGGTGAAACTGAAAGAGAGAGAGAAGGACAAAGCAAGTGAGTGTGAGAGATGAGAGAAAAGAGAACAGGGTGGTGTTTATTGTTTCACCAGTTCAGTAGGTGGACGTGCACACACACACACACACACACACACACACACACACACACATATACACACTTATTATCCCGCTCAGTGAGCATGTAAAGTAAATATTTCCGAGATGACCAACTCAGCCACTCAATCCTAGTTAGGCTCTGAGTATACTTGCTTTCTACCAGCGTGTACATGCAGACAAGCACTGTTGACATACTTGTTTACTCTGTGTGTACCTGGAGGATTAAAAACACACAACAACGCGGCCACTAGGGGGCAGATCGGAGCCGCATCGTCCCCCCGTCGGCACCACAATATCTTCTCTTAGAAACTTGTGATTTTGCACGATGTAAACACTGGAAGACGTTACTTCTGCTGCCGTTGTAGTCGTGGTTCGTTCAGGGTCTGCTGCTCACCGCTGCCCCCGCTGTTCATCTGTTTAACTGCATCTTGTGTAGCGTTTATTATAAATAAATAAAGCAACACTCTGAACAGATGCGTATCCATCATAGAGACAGAGAGAAGTAGATTATAGTAACAAAATGATGTTAGTTTTTTTTGTCTGTCAGCTCAACCGCTTTCTGTTTTTCTTATCAATATAATGAAGATACATTTACAGTGAATGTATCTGCAAACCGTCCGCTGTTCAGCGAAGACATTTTTAAAAGTCAGCGTATTTTTTTGATAAATAAGGACATCTGATTAAAGTGAGAGCATTTTTGGAATCGAAGGTCCGTCTTTTGTAAGTGTAGACGAATGTACTGACACTTACAGTAAATGAGGATCATTTATTTTGAAAGTGAGGACATTTTTGGGAATCTTGTCGACATTTTTTTTTTGACTTTGGAAAGTGAAGACAGTTTTGAAAGAAGTGATTTTTTGAAAGGTGAAGACATATTTTGCATAGAGGACAGTGTTTTTCACTATTGTTTGCACTTACAGACTTACTGAAGGGAGGATATTTTATTTTGAAAATGAGGGCATTTTTGAAAAGTCACTTTGTGGAAGGCAAAGACTTATTTTGGAAGGTGAAGACTTGTTTTAAAATGAGGACATGTGAGGACATTTTTATGTTTTTCAATATAGGATCTTTTGGAAAGTGAAGGACAGTTTTAAAAGAAGTCAGGACATTTAGGAAGGTGACGGTGTATTTTGGAATATGAGGGCTTTTTTCTAAAGTGAGGAACTTTTTGGGAATCTTTTGGACATTTTTTTTTGACATTTTGGAAAGTGAGGACACTTTTGAAAGAAGTGATTTTTGAAAAGTGAAGACATATTTTGCATAGAGGACAGTGTTTTTCACAATTGTTTGCACTTACAGACTTAAGTGAGGATATTTTATTTTGAAAGTGAGGACATTTTTGAAAAGTGACCTTTTGGAAAGTGAAGGACACTTTTTTGACATTCTTGAAAGTGAGGACAGTTTTGAAAGAAGTCAGGACATTTAGGAAGATGACGATGTATTTTGGAATATGAGGATTTTTTTCTAAAGTGAGGAACTTTTGAAAGTGAGGACGTTTTTGGGAATCTAAGGACCATCTTTTGTAAGTGAGCACAAACGTCTGCACTGACAGACTTAAGTGAGGATACTTTTGGAATCATAAGGACATTTTTTTAAATCTACTGTAAGGACTTTTTTTGTGTGTTTTTCCAATAATGTCTGCACTTATAGGATGCTTTGGAAAGTGAGGACATTTGTTGAAAGTGAGGACATGTAAGGATATTTTTGAAAATTTTTTTTGAAAAGAAATGGGTTTAGGTTAAGGTTACGTTATGTCACTGAGGGTCCTCACAAGTATAGTGCATGTGTCTGAGTGTGTGTGTGTGTGTGTGTGTGTGTGTGTGTGACGGGGTACTGATGACCTCTTCCAGCTGTCTGTGGATAATGAGAAGCTGTCAGCACCAAGGGGACAGGAGACACACACACACACACACACACACACACACAAACACACACATTCAGGGTTACACAAACAAATGCGCATGATATCTGCACACTAAAACACACACAAAAACACACACACACTGTAAGACAAACGCATGAACACACTCACTCACAGTCTGTCTACTTTGCTCTCTTCATCCTGTGTCACCTTTTTCATCCGTTTAGTGGAGGAAAACGCGTTCTTCTTTTCTGGTGGAAAATACAGCGATGCATGTTTATGAGGCCTCAAAACCCTCCAAACAAGGGGGGTCCGGTCTGTCAGAAGCAGGCTGCGTCAGTGCTGCACCATCTGATTCACACGACCAGATCATCAGTGTGATTCCTCAGTTACATGGACAACATAAGGTCCAGCAGGCAGCAGGATTTTTGAAGGTCTGCGAGTCCCTGAGAGCAGAGAACAGTCTTCTGTCTGACTGCACTGTATGTTCACTATGTTCCAAACACTCGAAAACACGGCTTTCATGTCACACCGTCGCCTCCTCGTCGCTTCAAAACTCCACTACAAGTATTATATTTAGCAGTTTACTGCCGAATCAGTGATTGTTTGGAACATACAGACCAATGCACGACTGGTTTGATAAGTTTCTGTGGATGTTTTAGCAAAAAATTTACTGCAGCTCCTCTTTTTTTTGCTCATTTATTTAAGTAAAAACAGCAATAACATCATGTAAAAATACTCGAGTATAATTTTGAATGCAGGACTTTTAATTATAGTAAAGTAAAAGTATCAGAAAAGATTCTGATGTTTCAAATGTAAAAGTATCATGTAGAGTCGCTCCTGTCAGTATCATATTACTGTATATCAAGGACGATCTTGATCCGAGTCCTTAAATATTGGATATCTGCTGATACCGAGTCAGATCTAATATTCATATTTATATAGCAGCAGAAGATATGCAGTGTTGATTACACACTACAGCATCATGCTGTACAGACGGTGATAACATATGACTGTTGATGCAGGTGGCTCAAACAGATTTTCATATTTCAGTTTCAATCGTGTGTATATTGTTATTTTCATCATCGTGGTTAATGTGGGGCAATTTACTTAAATTGTACAATTATACATTTTACTCATTACAAAGCAGAAAAAGTATCACGTTACTTTACCTTCGTTACTCAGCCGTCAGCTCCGTCGAAGATGCCTTTTTAAAGTTTCAATAAACGACATTCAGCAAACAACTGTTTGCTATGTAAAGATATAGCGGAGTAAAATTGTCCTGAGCAGAGAATGAAGTCACACTACCTCTGTGTGTGTGTGTTTGTTGTTATCTGAGCTTCTCTGATCTTTGTTTTGGTAGCCGGTCTGGCTGCTTGTGTATGTTAGTGCATATGAGTCCCTCTGTGCATGACAAATTTTTTAATTTTCTAAACTACGATATGTTTCTGAAAACATTTGAGGTGATAAATAAGCGATGCAGTAACAGAATCTTGATCCGTATTTGATCAGCACTGCCTAGTTCGACAGTTTGATCTGAGTTTCTAAAGCTTTCTTTTTTTGTTTTTTTCTCTAACTCTATTGAGTAAATGACACGCACATTTGTTTTGGTCTGAGATGCTGGTGCTATAGTGCGACATCTAGTGGCTGAACGTCATGTATTCAACTTTAAAACCTCCACCCACACGCTGCATCTCTTGTATTTAACACATGTAGAAACAGACAATGAGATGTTTGTGGTTTAATAAGGAGGCAGTTCAGTTAATAACACCCGGACAGTCTACAGTTATCTTCTAGTTCATCTTCAAACAAGGCAAAAGTTTAGGTAAATAATTACCACGGCGAGACGAATGTGAAGTATATCGTGAACACTTGATATCCCGTCACTGAGAGACTGATGTTAGCGGAGCAGCAGTAACAAACCAGACCGACTGACCTGCACATACTACAACACTTATACAACTTAAACCAACTCAGCGTACAGTAGGCATGGCCGACTGACAATACGTTCATATATTGATGATATAGCCGATGCCATCGCCACACCGTGCTCCGGGCGATAGCATCAGGTATCACCAATCTCAGTGTGACGATCTGACAATGCAGAACATCGTCCAACGCTAACGCCCCGTCTGTTTCACCTCATTTAGCTCAGTGTCATGGACAGCGACGTCTTTCCCGACGCTAACGGTGCAGCAGAGAGGCTGTTTACTGCTGGACACTAGCATCTACTGTTAATAACAACAGAGCGGTACCTTCCTCCTCCTCCTCCTCTTCCTCCTCTTCTTCCTCCAGAACAAACACACCAACTTCTATTTTTATAAAAGACATTTAACCAGTGATGTCGGTCAGTAAATTATAATCTCATTTCATCGTCTTTAAACACTGTAAGATGCTTTCAAATGAATTAATTTATGAATGCAGTTAACTTTTTTTATATTCACACACTTTTCTCTGCTGACAGCGACCTTCATCAAGATCATTTAACTGCCAGTTATGTTTCATATTGTATATCAGTGGAATAAAGACACCAGTGAAAGGTTTAACACAGTTTACTGGAGTATGAGGCTGAAAATAGTTCCAACTTCTCTATTCATTCGACTTCTTAATCGAGTCGGACGCCAAGAATCTAAATCAAATTGTAAGATTCACACCTTTTAGTAATGTAACCGCTGAATTTCATATTGTAAAGTCATTACATCACTGTCACATGTTACGGCTCAACACTGACCGTGATTGTTGTTTGTGCAACTATGATACTCTAGACCACAACTTCCATCCACACACACACACACACACACAGTTACTGTATCCTTCCTTCCTTCATCTATTGAACCCCATGTAGAAATTATCTACAATTACACACACACACATACACACACACACACACACACACACACACACACACACTGGCAGGTTGGACCCCAGGGCTCAGTTTGGGAGGAAACTCCCTTTCTAATTTTCCTCATAAAGACTCTAATGAAGACTAATGATGGAGCGAGAGAGGTGTGTGTGTGTGTGTGTGTGTGTGTGTGTGTGTGTGTGTGTGTGTGTGTGTGTGTGTTTAACAGCCTGGCTGCTCTGTCTGGGAATGTCTCTGTTCTCTTCTCTTTCCTTCCTCCTTCCTTCCCTCCATCATTTTACTCACCCGTTTTCTCTTTATTTTTTTTTTTTTTGTTTCTTCCTTTTTTATTTTCTCTCTTCATCCTTTCATGTTTTTGTTTTTCACTCTTCATCACATTTTAGTTTCCTCCTCTGCCTTTTCATCCTTCCTCACTCTATCCCTCCTTCATCCTCCTGTCTTTTTATTCCAGTTTTATCTTGATCTTTTTATTCCTCTTTTCTGTTATCTCTCTCCCGTCTTTCATTGTTTTCTTTCTTCTTCTACTCCTCTTTCAGTTACAGTTATCACTAATCTGATCAGAGCAGATTTCATATTAGCGGTTAATTCAAGAATTATTCCATCACTGGATCTGTTCAACACACAGTAATGTAGTTACTGTACATTACACGCACATCGTCTCTTCCTGTTTGCAGCTGCTGCTGCTGCAGCCTTTAAGAAATGTGACAACATTCAGTTCAGACTTGTGACGTGTTAGATTATCAGCTCTATATTTATAATATGAGGCTCTACTGGAATATCTTTGCATGATTTACAGTTAAAAACTCTTTATTCATCTTATACTGGCTCTTTATGCAGCCCCTCGGTTCAGCCTCTGTCTGTAACAGGCTGTTTTAGTTCCTGTCTCTTTAAGATGAGCCCACTCTGCTCTGATTGGTCAGCTTCAGGAAGCTGCAGACTTCTGATGAGCTCGGCTACGTGAAACAAACTATAGTAGCAGGATTTCACTGCTTTTTTTTCTCATTATTTACTCAAAATGTCAACTTCTCAGATATATCTGTGCATGTTTCAGCTGAAATCTGATCCAAAATATGTGAGCGGATGCAAACAACACAAACAAATGTCCCCTTTAAATAACAGTAACGACACACACAGACTGGATGCACCAGCGTAACCTTGTCAGGCTACAATTAACACGACAAGTTTGTATTTATTTCTCCGTCTGAGCTGTTTTACACATTTAAAACAAGCTTAGATTGACCAATAAGATGTGTTTTGGGTGGAATTCCCCTTTAAAAATCAATAATAAACCTTTTTGTTTTTTATGATGGGTCACTGTTTGTCCCAAGCATGTTTCTCACTTTCTGTCTTTTCATTACCCATCATCCTCTGCCCTTCTCTCTCTCTTATCTTCCATCTTTCACCGCACATCATTTCATCATGTTACACCTCTTTCTCTCCCCTTCTCCTTACACCATCTTCCTCTTTTTTTTTTTCTTTCCTCCTCCTTTCTTTCCTTCATTTTCTCCCACATCGTCCTCTCGGATCCTTCAATCTCTTTTTTTTCCCCCCCGCGCGCTGTCACCTTTTCATCCTTCCTCGTTTCCTCCTTCGCATTCTATCCATCCTTCTTCATCTCTTGACTGTTTTTCCTCACCGTCCATCGCTCTGTGTTTCTGCCTCCATTAGGGGGAAATGGAAAAAGTGACATCAGCTATTTGGTAAACGGAGAGAGATGGAGAGAGAGAGAGAGAGAGAGAGAGAGAAAGATAGAGAGAGAGAGAGAGAGGGGACAGAAGACAGAGGAATGGAAAGCGGAGATCAAAAGAGTGACGGTGGGAATGATTGTGATACAGAGAGGAGGGAAAACACAGAAGAAGAGAGAGAAAAGGGAGAGTGACAGAGGTGAGAGAGAGAGAGAGAGAGAGAGAATCAAACACTGAAGTATGAGAGGAGAGAGCGGGCGAGAGAGGTAGAGATCCATTAGAGAGAGACAGAGAGAGGGAGGGAAAGGCTTCACCTCATTAACCTCGTAATGCAGAGTAAATATACAGTCTAAATGGAACATAGACGACGTGTGTGTGTTTACTCTCAGGCTTCTGTGTGTGTGTGTGTGTGTAAGAGTGTATGAGTGTCTGTGAAATACATCACCAGAATACCAAAGTGACTGTCTGTCTGTAGTTGCTAAAATACCACAGTGTGCATATATATGTATGTATGTATGTGAGTTACAAACCCAGAAATATGATTTTACATTATAGAAAGATGTGGAATCAACTGACAAACCTTAATGTATCAGTTTGATGACAAGTGATGTATTAAAGAATAAAGCTGCTGCAACGAATTGTATAAAAAAGTCCAGAAACGATACAAATCTTTAAAAAAAAAAAAGAATCACAACAGCTGGATACTGTAAGCAAACATAACTTAAACAGGAATAAACTGTGTGTTTGTTTGGGACTATTTTCAGTGGCGGATTAATACACGATCGAGCTGAAACGTGTCACGCTATTGCACGCTTCCTGTTTCAACCGAAGGACGTTGAGGTGAACGCATAACGTACATTTCCACCAATTTTCACCATGATTGTCTAATTTTTCTTCAAGTAAAAACGCACAACGTCAGAATAATTAAAAAGATGCTAACGCCTTTGTCTTAATTTAATAAAAATTAGAAAAAGAATCAATAAAATGTATCAGATAATTAAGTATGGGAGTCAAGAAAATGGTTTTAGTGCTGCAACAAATAGTCAATTAACAGAAAATTGATCGCCAACTATTTTGACAATCGATTAATCATTGAGTGTTTTTTTTAATGCTAAAATTTCAGCTTGTTAAACGTGAACATCGTCTGTTTTTAGTGCTTTTATGATGCTAAACAGAATATCTCTATTGGTCGGGACAAAATGATATGTTTTAGATCGTGTCTTTAGTTTTGGTAAACAGTCATCAACATTTTATGGATCAAACAACTTATTGATTAATCAAGAAAATAATCAACAGTTTAATCGATAATGAAAATAATCGTTTGTTGCAGCCCTAAAGTTCAAAAATCACCTAATTTGAAGTCGGTTTGAGTTCAAAGGAAAAATGGAATTTCTCCCAAAATGTAAAAATACTAACTTAAACGATTACTGTTGATTAATAACAATCAATCAATAAATAGAGACAGAAGTTTACCACATGTGCCATTTGGGTTCTTCTTCGTGTGTCTAAAAGGCGTCTTTAAACTTTGTAACAACGATCATGTCAGTTAACTGCATGTCACATTGTGTCAGACTGAACAATATCAGTTTGTGGCCGTCAGATGCATGTTGAGCTACAAAATAAATAGAAAAAAACAACATATGAAAGCAGAGAAATGTCATCACGTCATCTGATGCTTTGAAAAGTAAAAGCAAAGTCACACAAACTTTCTTTGTTGTTTCACCGCCGTCGTTTTGTTTTGTTGTGTCGCAGCCAAAGTATTCTGTCATGTAGCGATGATGTCGTACTGTGATCGGTGTGTTTGTAGATGTTTGAGTCGTAGCAGCAGTCACATTGTGAGAAATTGGTCTTAAAATTTCAGCAACTGTCACAGTTTTGCTTCAAGGTGTCTTTTGGTCATCAAAACTCCAAATCTGCTGTCAGTAGACGAGGCTCACGGTGCCATTTAGGACCACCGTTATGGCCAAAGATTACCAAAAATCACAGTGTGAAGGAGCCTTTAAAAGTGTGTGTGTGTGTGTGTGTGTGTGTGTGTGTGTGTGTGTGTGTGTGTGTGTGTAAAACATCACCAGACAGCAGTCGTTATAATACTGTATATTTGCAGTCAGCTCAAACCCAGAGAACAGTGACAGACTGAGAGATCATCAGGAGGAAAAAAAAAAAACAAAATAAACAAAAAAAAAAACAAGAAAACGCTGAATGTTGTTTCTATCTACACGGAATATCCCTTTAAACCCACCACCTCCCCTCCCCTCCCCCTCCCCTTACCCCAACACCCGGCCCTTCCCCCCCCCATCATCCCTCCCGTACACATTTCAAATAGTAATCAACAAATAAACAAACAAATAAACACGCAGTGGAATAAACAAATCTGCAACACAACAGTCTGCACTCTTTAGTAGGTCAGAAAATCGGGGGAATAAAAAGTTTCTGGTGTTTTTTTCGATGTAGCTGAGGAGCGCTTGGTTTCTACACCTATGATGTAAGAGTGACAATCAGGAATAAGTGAAATCCAACAAAAAAAAGGAATATATATATATATATATATTTAAATTTTGCACCGGGGGCAACCAGAACAAATCAAGCGCTTCTCATCTTTAATCTAACAAACACCAGAGACTTGACTACTACTTCCTGGTCACGGGAACGGGGGTCAAAAGGTGAAAAGGTCCAAAGTTGAGGAAGAGAATTCAACGTACCTTTTTTTTTTTTTAGGATATAATATCGTGTCTAAAAATCACTCCATCGTAATAAAAAAAGGGCTTGTTGTTGTGTTTTTTTTTTGTGTGTTTTTTTTTTTTTTTTTTTAAACTTTTGCATCGTTTTGAGAAACAGATTTCACAGGGTTTGTTTTTTTTTTTTTTTGTTATTTTTTTTTTTTTTTTAAGGGTGATAGAAAACACTTCATACATTGAAAAGCTGCATCCAACATTTTCAGAGTAATGCCTCCTTACAGAGACAGGAAGAAGAAGAAGAAGAAAAAGGACAGAAAATGAAGAGAAGAAGAAGAAGAAGAAGATGTAGAAGGGACAGGAGAAAAGAAGAGTGAGAACGTATAAGAGGAAGAGGAGCTGTTTTATAGAAAATAGTGAAAAAAAAGGGGGGAGGAATTAACCGAAAAAAAGAGGAAGAAAAGATTATAAGAGAGGGAAGAAGAGAGAGAGTCAGAGGTAAGGAGTGTACGGAGGATAAAATAAGCCAAATGACAACATAAGAAAAGTTTTCCCATGCATTCTTTTCAGTCCCTGTACGGAAAACAAAAATGAATGAAACATGAGAGACAGAAATAGCCTCCCAAGTCGTTTTCTCATTTTTTTTTCTCCTTCCCAATAGTTTTCTTTACACTTCTTTTTTTTTTTTTTTTTTTTCATAAGCTAAACCCCCTCCTCCTCCAGTCCTGAGCTCCTCCGATTAGTTGATTACCGTCCAATCAGAGAGTGTCGACAGCCTGTAGTCGCGTCACATCCAGAGGGGGGTCGAACTTTTTTTTTTTTTTTTTTCCCTTTACAGAACGTAAATAACATTTTTTTTTATTTTTTTTTTTTAGTCTCTTCGTGAAACCGTTCTTGTTCTGTCAGCACCAATCAGAATCATTCATCGTGGATCGCATCCTGTCATTGGACCATTTTTTTTAAAAAAAAAGTCTGAATCGTCCAATCAAACGGATCCTTGCTGTTCACTTTTCCCAAACGATGTCCAACCGAGAGTTCCTGTTGACGTCAGTCCGCTCCGATCCGGTCCGGTCCGGTCCGGTCCGTTTGCTTCGTGGTAAATTTTCCTCGCCCCCTTTTTGCTCATTTAATTTTTATTTTTTTCAGTTTTGAAACAAACGAGGGATGAGAAAAAAGTCACGGTGCAGGGAGAGAAAAGGAGGAATGAATGGAGTGAAGTTTCTAAAAAGAGGAAGAAAGAGAGAAGAAAAGATAGATAGAGAGAGAGAGAGAGAGAGAGAGAGATACGACCCCCCGGTGAGTCCGAGTCAGGGGGGCGTGTCTCTTAGTAGTCTCATTGTTTCATAGCAACGCCAAAAAAAAGGTTGCGTTGTTAGCAAAGACAGTATCCCGCCTGGGGAGGTCATCGCCATGGTGATCCAGGCAGCCGAGGAAGCTGTGGTTGCTGCGGAAACGGGCTGGTGGAGTTCTTCTGTGCAGGAGGAGGAGGAGGAGGAGGAGGAGGAGGAAGGGGAGAAAGGTGGAGAAGGGGCGGGGTTTCTGGAGGCGGAGTCTCCCTCTCTCTCTAGAACATCATGGGGGTCTTCAGAAACGCCCGGGATTCTGGGTAAAAAGATGAGAAAAACAAACATAAAGGAATCAGTAAATAAACAAAGCAACAGTAAACGTAGCCTTTGTGAGTGATTTGTAATCTTTCTGCAGCACAGATTGCTCCGAGGGCACTAATAAGTACATCTGCACTGTTATTGATAAACTAAATTTTAATGCCAACCTTGGATCATTATGTAAAAAGGGTCACCAGAGATATTATTTCCAGCAATCTTTAAATGTTTTTAATTATAGCCTGAACAAAACTGGATTCTTGAGGCTGATATTGATATTTAAGAGTTTCAAGGGTTTTCCTGCACAAACATGGTCCACACATACAGGTGTTTCCATTTATTTGCCTGGTTAGACTCTTTTTTTTAGGACAGTGAAGGTGTTAATGAAAAGTACTTGTGATTGACAGCTGCCTGTCTCCGTGGTTACACTTGTAAAGACGAGATACCTTAAATTATTCTTATTGGTATGTTGAGATGTGATTCCCATTATGTTGTGTTCAACTTCAACCTGTTTCTGGTGTTTGTTTTTAAATATAAAGAAGCTTTTCTGATGAGGCTGCCTTCAATTTTTAATGTTTCTTTTTTAGAAGTGTGACCAAAATATTAACAAAATGAGATATTTTACAGTTTAAGACTAATGCTGTGTCTCATATCGCATTTTCTGTACTTACACTTAATGTTTTGAGTGCATCAGTGCGTTCACACTGAGAAGTATGGGAAAATGCACTGTGAATCAAAAAGTTGTATGGAACTATGGACACTTCTCGCGCTCAATGGTCGCCATCTTGGCTAATGGCGGCTGAGTACGTTGTAACTACGGTGAACATCGCCACATTATACTATTATTTTTTAGCACTAAGCACCACTATACTGTTGTCGGATATAAGCCATCAGTGTGTTTTTTGGGTTAATGTAGCAGTCTGTAATGATTTGTTAGCAGGAACGATAACACGAATGCTAACGCTAGCTAATGCTAATTTGTGATCGTCATGTCTGGTAAGTGCACAACAGCTGTGTTTGATTTGAGACAACACTACCCTGTAGAAAATCACGCACTACCTCGGTAAGTACATAGTGTACACAGTGTACTACATGAAAGTGTCCATACAGCCACGCTAGCAGCAGGTCAAGTCAACTTTCGACCTGGTCAATCTTGTGTCGGCTGCTATCTCACAAGGCTTCTGAAAGCTAATTCACTTGCATCCTGTAGAAAAAGATTTGTCTTCCTCACACCACGTTCAGTGGGTCTTTAACTTTGGTGGAAGAGGTCGGGGGTTGAGGGTCGAGCACACAAACTATGTAACTTTCCCACCAATAGTTGTAGTATTTTGACCAAGGTCGTCGTCTTTTTACCTAAACCTAACCAAACACTGAGATGAGAACACAGCGATATAAAGCTTTGATATGAGTTTGTTTTGACCCTTAAATCTCTGCAACTAACATTTATTTACTCAATGAATTGTTTGGGAAACTTTTGAAGAGCGTTTTTCATTATATTCTAATGTTTTCTAGGCCGGAGCTCAAAGTGATGTCTGTCTGACCAACAGTAACAAAAACCCAAAAGATATTCAGTCTAGAATCATAAAGCAGCAAATCCTCGAGGTGGAAAAGCTGAAAGCAGAAGATACTTTCACGCTCGAGAGATCACTGAAACGAATAATAAAAGCAGATAAAATGTTTGTTTTGTTTTTTTGTTGATTGACTAATCCGTTAATCGACTAATCGTTCTCCTCGTTAGGAATCACCGTCTTCTTCTCTGAACTTGAACTACGTCTCAAACAGTTTCCTCACATCTAACGAGGTTGCATTTCTGCACAGGAACTTCTCACTTTCACCACGATTATAAAAAGCAAGGACGTAGTGTTTTTTTTTATCTCAAAGTGTCGACATCTTGCTCTCTCTCTCTCTCTCTCCCTTTTAACGCAGCATCCGTTTTATAATAGAAATCTTATATCTCCTAATTTTTTATTTTTTTGTGCTACAGTCTGCTCTCTCTCTCTCTCTCTTTTTTTTTTTTCCTCTCATTTCACCTCCGTCGTTCTCCTTCCGCTCCCCGTAGTGCTGTTGCTGCACCCACCCACACAGCGGCACGTGCACACACACACACACAGAAACAACACACACACACACACACACTCACACATGCACACCTTCCTCTCCCTGCGGTGTCATTGTTTTCTGCGAACGTTGCAAAGTGTTTACATTTCTGCATAACAGCAACCATAAACCTGCCCTCCCTCCCTCTTTCCATCCTGCATTCCTCTCTTTCTCTTGCCCTCTACTACTTTTTTTTTTTTTTTTTTACTTATCCTCTCCTGTTCTTTGTCATCATCTTACCCTCTCGTTTTGTCCTCTATTCATCACCTTTTTGTTTTGTTTTTTTAAAATATGAAACAGGTTCGCCGTGTTGGAATATAAAAAAAAAAAAAACTTTCTTAAATTTTCTCTTTCATCTTGCGCTCGCCCCTCGTTTCCTCCTTCAAATTCCCTGCCTTCCCTCCTTTTCATCCCTCTCATCTCCTGCCCTTCCCTATTTTTATCACTCCTCCATCCACTCAGACCCCCTCCTCTCCTCCTCTTTCATCCCTCTATTCTACATGCATCCCCTCCTCCTCCTCCTCCTCCTCCTCCTCCTCCTCACCTCCGCTCTGCTCCCTCCTGTCCTCTATCTGTTACTCTAATATTATTTTTATCCCGACCCATTCTTCTCTCTGTCCTCTCCTGTCCTCTCTTTTCTTTTTTTTTTTTTATTCTCTCCTTTAGGCAGCAGGTTTGGCCCGGTGCTTAAAAAACCGTCCTGCAACTTAAAGAGTCACAGCTTTGATCACTGCGCCCCCCCCTCCTTCCTCCTCCTCCTCCTCCTCCTCCTCCCCCCTGACTGTTCTGTCCTCTTAAAACTCAAATCACAAACTTCTTAAAGTATCACGATTTTATGTCATCTTCATGGTCTTGTGTTGTTTTTTTTCTGGCTCTTTACCTAAAAATGAAGGCTGCAGCTCACAATTATTTTGAGTTTGGTCGATAAATTACCATATAATTGTGAAAACTGCTCATCACAGTTTCACAGATTCAAAGTTGACACGTTTAAATGTCTCGTTCTGTCTAAAAACCCAAAGAATCCAATTTAAAATGATGTAAAATGGATAAAAAACATTCATATTTGAGCAGCTGGAACCAATTCTGTTGATCGATCAATCAATTAATTATCTAATTGTTCAGTTCATCTGTTCAAACCAGCGCTGTCGTGCAGGAAGAGGCGTGTTTTCCACCATTTTTTGTGATTTCAGCTTGTGTTTCAAATAGAGCTGCAACTGATGATTATTTTCATCATCAATGAATCTGTTCATTATTTTATTCTTGATTAATGTGTCAGAAAATTTCAAAAATGTCCCAACAGAAGTCGAAGATATGAAGTTTATAATGAAGTAAAACAGAGAAAAGCAGAAATTCTCTCAAACCTGAAACCAGAGAAAGTTTTTGCTTTAAAAAATAAATTAAACGACTTAAAGTTTCTAATCAAAGGCTGCAACTAATGATTATTTTCTATTTATCTGCTGATTATCAGAGTTTTCTATAAAATGTGTCTAGAAAATGGTGAAAATGGTTGTTTTAATGTCCCGGAGTCAAAGGTTTCAGCTTTAAGTGTCCAAACAACAGAATCCAAATATATTCAGTTTATTATCATGTTTGACAAAGAAAAGCATCAAATCATCACGTCTGAGAATCTAAAAGCAGCTTAAAAAACGACTGAAACAGTTATTTGATTATCAGAATTGTTGCTAATCAATCGACTAATCATTGCAGTTCTAATCTTTTTAATTACTGGATTGTTTGGTCTGTAACATGTAAGAAGATAAATGTCAGTTACATCTTCAGATGTTTTGTTCCAGCAAAAGTCAAAAACCTGAATATATGAACTTTATAATGATGTAAATTAGAGGAAAAACAGCAACACTCAGTGGAAAACCTGAAACCAGAGAAAGTTTCTGCCCAGTTAAGTTGATCAATTAATCAATTAATCGACTAATCGTTGCAGCTCTACGTTCAGACCCAGAATAACTCAGTTAGATTTACAGTATAAATGACAATATTTTACTACTTACTGTTGAAAAATGTCTGTTTTGCATCTTATTGGGTCTTTGTGAATGATTTAAAAAAAACAAAAGTAAAGGAGACAAAAAGTTTGTAGGTCTCAGTCTTTATTTTTATTTTATTTTATTTTTTTGTTATTTTCTTATTATATATAATTTAATTCCTTCTGCTCTTCTTCTCTGTTTTCTTTCCTCCCTTTTACCTTTTTGTTGCCATTTCGACCTGTTTCCCCCCCCTCACCTCCATTTGTCACTGTAACACACACCTCCAGTCTCTGCGTGTGTGTGTGTGTGTGTAGGTGTGTGTGTGTGCATGTAGGTGTGTGTGTGTGTATATGTATGTATGTGTGTGTGTGTGTGTGTTATATATGTGTGTTGTGTGTGTGTGCATGTTATATATGTGTGTGTGTCCATGTGTATGTGTGTGTGTATATATGTGTGTAGGTGTGTGTGTGTGTGTATATATATGTGTGTGTGTGTGTGTGTGTGTGTGTATATATATGTGTGTGTGTATATATGTGTGTATATGTGTGTGTGTGTGTGTGTGTGTGTGTGACGGCTGTCCTGGTTAAAAATGACGCTGACCTGCCTTGTTAAAAGTCTATCAGCTGGTGGAGGAAATGTCACCAGGTCTCGGAACAAGGTCACATTTTTCAACTCCGTCCCGAGGAATCTGCTCCTCCTCCTCCTCCTCATCCCTCCTTCTCCTGCCCTCCTTTCCCACCTCTTCCTCTCCTCTGATCCCATGCATCACCTTTTCCTCTTACTTTATTCCCCCTGTTTTCTTCTTCTCTTCCTCATCGCTTTCGTTTCTCTTCTTTGCTCCCCCCGTCCGTTTCTTCTCCTCTTTTCCCTTCTCTCTCTCTCCTCTCTTTTATCCCCCTCTTCCTCCTCACCTTTTCTCTCCTTTCCAACCTTTCATAGTGACTCTTCTTCTTCATTTATTCATATCCCCTTCTCTCCTTTTATCTTCTCCTCTCCCTCCGTTTCTCCTCCCTCTATCTCTATCTCCATCACCATCTTTCTTCTCCTCCACCTGTTCTTCCTTCCCTCCTTCCTCTACATCCCTCCTCTCCTCCTCTCCTTCATCCTGTCTTCCCTTTTTCTTTTTCTTATCCTGATTCCTCTCCTCTCTAACTTCCCTTTCTTCCTCTTTTTTAATGAATTCCTTTCTTCTTCTTCTTCTGCTATTTTTCAGGCTCCTCCTCATCTTTTCTTCCTCCCATCACCGATCCCTTCTCTTTTCCATCCTTTCATCCCCTCTTTCTTATACCTCTTCTTCCTCACTTTCTTTCCTCCGTTTCCTCATCTTCCTCTTCTACTTTTTATTTATTTATTTATTATTTTAGAGCCAATTAGTCCAGTCAGCTTTGAACAACCAAGAAAAAACCAATTGTACTTTTTTCCTGTTTAACCCTCTCTCTCTCTCTCTCTCTCTCTCTCTCTCTCTCTCTCTCTCTCTCTCTCTCGCTCTCTCTTGCTCTCTCTCGCTCTCTCTCTCTCTTCTTTCTTTCCTCCCTTCTTTCTTTCTCTCCCTCTCTTTCTGATTGTAATGCGATGTCTTTCTTTGTATTCAGCAGTTTTCTCCTCACTCGTTAATTAAGAGTGTGGAAGGTGGGAGAGGCAGGGGAGAGGTGTGTGTGTGTGTGTGTGTGTGTGTGTGTGTGTGTGTGTGTGTGTGTGTGTGCGTGCGTGTAAACCACCGTAGGTGCAAAATGCTTTTATGGCAGGAGGGATGAGTGTGTGTTTGTCAGTGTGAGTGTGTGTGAGTGTGTGTGTATATGTGAGCAAAGCAGCAAAGGGGTCCTACTGGGCCAATCAACATTAATGAAATCAGGTGGGTCTGTGTGTGTGTGTGTGTGTGTGTGTGTGTGTGTGTGTGTGTGTGTGTGTGTGTGTGTGTGTGTGTGTGTGTGTGTGTTTGTCGGAGTGCTTGGCTTGCAGAAGAGAGGGGATCTAAAAGGGGTCTAAAGAGGAGAGAGAGCTAATTAGAGTTCCCTGTCTCACCAGAGTGTGGATCAAACACACAAACACACACACACACACTCTGGAACGCACAGCGACAGGTACAGAGCGCACACACACACACACACACAGAGAGAGAGAAAGTGTGTGTGTGTGTGCCTGTAGATATTCATTTATACACACGCAGAGTTTCAAGTGAAGGTTTTCAATGTCAGGGAGGACTGAGCACAGCTGGTGGAAAGAGGACGACACATGCATACTAACACACACATCAGTACTGTACTTGTGAGGACCTTCATCGCCGTAATGCATTCTCCAGCTCACAACTCCCAACTAAACTTAATTCTGTCTCAACCCTCCAGCAGCCCCTTTGAAGAAGTGAAGACCGGACGCCTTGTCATCATTTTCTGATCTAATGTCACTCTCGATATGGAAGATTGAAGACCACAAACACACACACACACACACACTGGACACACATAAGCATAATATATTTTTTTTTAAAAAGAGGCCTCATTTTACAAACACGTCTCCACTTTCTGAAAGTCCTCGTTCTCTTAAAAATCATCCAACTACCCCGACAGTGTCCTCGCTTTCTGAAACATGTCCTTACTCTCTGAAAATGTTCCCAAAATGATGTTCCCTTGCTTTCTGAAATTAAATAAAAATTCTTCACTTTGCAAAAATGTAACGTTTGTAGTGATGTAATGTTTCCAGAAATGACCTCATTTCCAATAAATGTCCTTGATACTCAAAGTTTCTGCAATTTCGCTAAAATTGATCTGCATAATCTAACTTTCCCAAACTGCCTCCAAAGTATCCTCACTTCCTTAAATGTCTTTACTTTCCAAAGACGCCATGTTTTTATCCAAAACTATTCATTTCTTTCCAACAATGTCCTCGTCTGTTAAACAGGTCTTTACTTTCCAAAAGATGTCCTCACTGTCCAAAAGATGTTCCCACCTTCCACAATAACTTATATTTTCCACACAAAAAAACTCCTCATTCTCTCAAAAATGCTTCCACTTTCCAAAAAGTACTAATTTTCTAAACATGTCCCGTCCAAACATGTTCTATCATAAAAACGTCCTCACTGTCATCATCCTCCAAAAGAGCCTTTACTTGTCAAAAAATGTCCTCACTTTCCTCATGTTCCCTCGCTTTCTAAAATCTAAAAAAAATTCTCCACTTTCCAAAAATGTAACGTTTGTAGTGATGTAATGTTTCCAGAAACGTCCTCATTTCCAATAAATGTCCTTGATACTCTGTTTCTGCAATTTCTCTAAAAATGATTTGTATAATCTAACTTTCCAAAATTGTCCGTTTTTTTTTTTTTTTTAACTGCCTCCAATTTCCAAAAGTATCTTCACTTCCTCATTACTTTCCAAAGACGCCGTGGTTTTTTCCAAAACTTTCATTCTTCATTTCTTTTCAAAAGCTATCCATCTTTCCAACAATGTCCTCGTCTGTTAAACAGGCCTTTACTTTCCAAAAGATGTCCTGATTTTCTAAAACTGTCCTCACTTTCCACAATAACTTATATATAGTCCTCATTCTCTCCAAAATGCCTCCACTTTCCAAAAAGTAAATGTCCTTACTCTCTGAAAATGTTCTCTATATCCTTGTGTTCCCAAAATTGTCCCCTCGCTTTCAAAAATTAAAAAAAAAAAAATTCTCCACTTTCCAAAAATGTAACGTTTGTAGTGATGTAATGTTTCCAGACATGTCCTCATTTTCTCAAGTTTCTGCAATTTCGCTAAAATTGATCTGCATAATCTAACTTTCCCAAACTGCCTCCAATTTCCAAAACTATCCTCACGTCCTTAAATGTTGTTACTTTCATCACTTTCTAAAGACGCCGTGGTTTTTTTTCCAAAACTGTTCATTTCTTTTCTAAATGTCCTCGTCTGTTAAACAGGTCTTTACTTTCCAACAGATGTCCTCACTGTCCTGATTTTCTAAAACTGTCCTCACTTTTCAAAAAGTGTTTCCACAATAATTTATATCTTCCACACAAAAAAAAGTCCTCATTCTCTCAAAAATGCCTCCACTTTCCAAAAAGTACTAATTTTCTAAACGTGTCCCGTCCAAACATGTTCTAACTCTCAGAAAAATGTCCCTTTTTACCAAAAAACGTCCTCACAATGTCATCATCCTCCAAAAGTTGTCAAAAAAAATGTCCTCAGTTTCCAAAAAATGTCTCTATTTCCCTCAAAAAGTTCATATAATATAACTCTCCAAAACTGTCCTTTCCAGTTTCCTCACTCGCAAAACATGTCCTCATTTCTAAGTGTCCTTACTTTCCAAAATAACCTTATTAACCATTTTCCCAAAAAAAAAAAGTCCTCATTCTCCAAAAATGTCCTCACTCCCCCAAGAAACGTCTTATTTTCATCTTCAAGGTCTAAAAACTTCAATTGGTCCCCACAAACACACACTTATAGTCACGTTAACACACACATATCCACACTTACACATGTACATAGAAGCTCAATGGCATATTTACACACACACACACACACACACACACACACACACATATATACATACACACGTGTGTCTGATAAGGTGCACATCAAAGGGAGGCCACAGTGTCTATGTGTCTGCTTAATGTCTCCACTAATCTAGCCTGGGCCCCAACACACACACACACACACACACACACACACATGTGCCCACCACGTGTGTGTGTGTGTGTGTGTGTGTCTAACATACATAACCGTACATGTGTGTGCGTAACATCTTGTAAGTCTGCCTTTGAACACGCTTGCATCCAATGTCATATTTATTATTATGAGGAATGTGTGTGTGTGTGTGTGTGTGTGTGTGTTTTTGTGTGTAGCAGCATGACTCTGCATGCATGAGTGTGTATCTGACTGCGTGAGTTTTATGTGATTTTTTTTTATTGTTTGAATGTGTGTGTATGTGTGTAGATAGTGTGTGTGTGTAGATAGTGTGTGTGTGTGTGTGTGTGTGTGTGTGTGTGTGCGGGTACCTTGTACAGCGCCGTTGTCTTGCTGGTTTCCATTAAGTTCAGGTTTATCCTCGGCTACAGCAGCGTCTGGTATGAAACACAAAAGACAAGACAGAGTCTCAGTGGGTCGGCCAATAAAAAAAAACAAAAAAAACACAAACAACACCTTGTAACCGTGTGCAGGTCAAAAACAAACCGTATTTTACAAAGAAAAAGCACGCCATAAACACCACAGTTTGTCCAGAGAATTGCGTTTTTTTTTGTTTTGGATGCCATTTCAGTTTATTCTCTTGATGTTAATTGTCAAAGCTCTTTAACTGCTCTGAGAGTAATTGTTTTGATATTAGAAAAAAAAAAAAAAAAAAGCATTTAAGCTGCTTCCTCACAACCAATTTAAGTCATTTCTGTGCCAGAGAATCGTCCCTGCAGACCAGAACAGTGACTGATTCATACTGACTCGTTTTTGAAGTATTATCCACCGTCCAGCTATGCAATCAGTACCTTCCAGAAAGTCGTATTTTTCTCCCCAAAATATAGCAAAATACACAGTCAATTCTGTCAAAGCTCACAAATAAATGCATTGGTTTGCACGTCGTTATAGCGCCAACGACTGCAGCTCCTCCAGGACTGATTTATTTTCCTATGATTTATGAATCTGGTGGGTTTTAAGGGGTCTGGAAAGGGTTGAAACAACCAAGAAGAGAGAGAGCGAAAATGACAGGAAGGCAGACGAAAAACAAACCTCCCCCGAAATAAACCAACAAACATCTCGTCGTACCGTTCTTGTTGTTGTTGGCGGCGTGCAGCGGCTCAGGAGAGGGGGAGGACGAGGACGAGTGTTTCAGAGCGTCCTCCACTCTCTCCCTCCTCTTGGATTCGAACTCCAGCGCCTCCTGCAGCTTCCTCTTGGCCTTCTTCTCCTTCTTCAGACGCTTCTGGATGGAGGCTGGAGGAGGAGGAAGAAGAAGAGGAAGTAGGGTTATATGAAGGGGGAAAACGTCTTCCGGTGGTTGTCGTTTTTATTTTTTTTTCTTTCTGTCAAACCTCTGCTCTGTAGTTCGGAGGTGAGCTGTCGTTCCAGACTCTCCCTCATCTCTCTTTCTCTGTAGAGCTCCATCTTCAGTTCCCTCTTCTCCGCCTGGATCTGTTTGTCCTGGACCCGGGCGTTCTCCACCGCCACCTTCAACAGGCCCTGAGGAGAGCAAACAAACAAATCTGTCACATATTTACTGGGATTATCTGGATGTATTTTGGTCGGATTGATTACTTGGGTCGCTCAAGTGGGTTTAAACAGTTTAATTCATATAATGAAAGTATAAATAGCATAAAAGCTACAATCAACTTCAGTGGGTCTTGTAATAATTTGACATTTTTCTGTAATTCATACATTTCCATTAGTTTGTCTGAGTTTTCATGTGTTTCCTTTTAACAATTTTTGATTGTTTTATACTATTTTTTTTTCCTACAAGACTCATTAGTTGTTGTCTTACACAGATATTGATGTTAGAGCTGCAACCGACAATTTATAACTTTATAACTAACTCTTTATTTTCCTTATTAATTAATCATTTGGTTTATAAAATGCCAGAAAGCAAAGTTACAGTTTCCTAAAGTCCAAAGGTGATGTCATCAAATTGTCTTATTTGTTTGACCAAAATCCAAATATATTCAATTTACTATCAAATAAGACTAAGAACAGCAGCAAATCTTCATAAAATCTTGGCTGGAACATGTAAATATTTGGCATTTTGCTTTAAAAATTAATTTAAAATATAATAATTGATTATTAAAATAGTTGCAGAATATTTTTTTTGTCCAATAATTAATCAAATAATCGTTGCAGCTCTAATCATCTTACATAAAACATGTTAAAACAAGAGAACTAACACATCTGCTCATATCACCATCACACAGATGGTCACACTTATCAATTACCTATTATAATGTATTAGTAATGTATTAGTGATGTATTGTACCCTTTAATAAGCCTTAATGATAATATTTTGACCTGTAATAAACCCCATATACTGTCTTTTCAGCCAACAAACATCACAACAACTGTTCCAACTAAACAGGAACAATAACAGCAGGATCGTACTGTACCTGTATGTTGGTGAGCAGGGTCTCCACTGACGACAGGCCGTCAGCGAATAGGAACGGAGCGGGGAAGCCGGGGGGCAGGGCTTGTCCCAGCGAAGACTCTTCTGTGAAGAACAAGAAAAACACAACTGTCAATAATTTAGTTCAAATTTATTCTGGATTTTGAGTTAATTTGTTTTTGTTTTAAGTTTTTTTCTGATTTTAAAATAAAAAGTTGTGTTTTGTAATTTGCTTGTATGAAAAATGCTCTACAAATAAAAAAAATACTATTCAAACAAACATGAAACAACTTCAGAGTCCATGAGCTCAAAAATCTGCCTTCGAAGTTTCCTTCAGCAGATCAGAAAATGAGAAAAGATGAGAAGAAATTTAGCTGATCAAAAGCATCAAATGTTTGCTAATTGTTAGCATGAAGCAAAGCTAAGATAATTAGCCTCAATCAGAGGTTTTGGTGTCTTTGTTCTCACTTAAAGGAATAGTTCAACATATTGGGAATCATGTTGTTGAGAGTTAGATGAGAAGATTGATACCATTCTTATGTCAGTCTGTTTAATGTGAAGCTAATGCTAGCAGTCAGTTAGCTTAGCATAAAGACAGGTTAAAAATATATATATATATATATATATTCTGTCTGATTAACACATTAAATCCAGTTTAATCAGTACAAAAAATCCAAAATTGTGGCTTTATGGGGGATTATATGCTGGACTATTTCTGTGGCCGGGAGCAGTGACCTCCCCCTGATTCCTTATGCTAAGCTAAGCTAAGCTAACGGTCTCCTGACTGTAGCTTCATATTTAACGTGCAGATATGAGAGCGATATCAATCTACTCATCTAACTCTGGGCAAGAAAGTGAATAAGTATTTCTCAAAATACAGATTTCTTTTTATTTTATACTAACTTCCTGGAAATTTTCTGAGTAATTTGCAGATATAAAACAATTAATTTTTAGGGACATTTTACAGAAAGGGTGCAATTTGGTACAAATTATAAGAAAAACTGAAAAAAAGTGTAAAGTTGGTTTAGTTGGTAAGTGAGTAACGCTGTATTTTACAGAGTTGTGTAATTTGGTAGTTTATGGGAAATGCACTAATTATAGAGTTTTTAAGGAAGACCCAGTTTCTCAAGTGTGAATATTTTCTGGTTTCTTTAGTTCTTCTATGACGGTAAACTAAATACCTTCTGAGTTTTTGACAGTTGGTAGGGTCGTCATCTTGGGCTTTGGGAAACAATGATTGACATTTTTCACCATTTTATGACATTTTATACCAAACAAACAATCAATTAATTGAGTAAATAATCGACAGATTAATAGATGATGAAAATGATCGTTACTTGCAGCCCTAGAGTCAGTTAAAGATTTAATTTAAGAGTGTAATTTATTAAATCTTTTTAGAAAATTAATGATTATGAACCCAAATATGATGAGTGGGCATTTACCAACTAAACCAACTTAACACTGTCTGTTTTTATTATAATTTGCACCTTTTTTACTGTAAAATCTAAAAATTTACCATAAAATACCTGCAAATTACATAAAAAACTTCAAGGAAACGTGTATAAAATAAAGCATTAAAATCTCTGCGTACATCTTTAAAAAGCCACTTGTTCAATATACATACATGATAATAATAATAATTGTTCATGAGTTTATCTTTTTAATTTTTATTAAGAGATACATGTTTGGGTGATGGCGGGTTTCCGTCAGAGATACGATGTCACGAGCTTTGAGTGAAGTTTATGAAATGTTGATGTTTACTAAGGTGTAAAAGGCAACGAAGCGGCATCAGAGAAATCAATTACACCAAACATACACACACACACGCACATACAGAGGTTGTTAGTATTCAGACAATCATGTGAGGTACTAATTGGCAAGGATTAAAGACATCCTTGGTGTGTGTGTGTGTGTGTGTGTGTGTGTGTGTGTGTGTGTGTGTGTGTGTGTGTGTGTGTGTGTGTGTGTGTATATGTGTGTGTGTGTGTGTGTTCATTGTAAGTGCGTCACAGTGTCTGCTCAGCCCTTAATGCCTAACACACTGACAACTGGGTTAACTCTGCTGTGAAATTAACGCTGATTAAGATGCACTCTAACACACACACACACACACACACACACACACCATCTCTATCCCCCCTATCTGCCACTTCATCCATACATCCCCCTCCGCTCCACCTTTCCCCTTCTTTCTTCATCACTTTCTCCTCCACTTCTACTCTTGTCTCTCCCTCATCTTCATCTTTCGAACCTTTTCTCCTTTCTCTGTCACTCATCTTTCCTTCTTTCCGTGTCCATCTCGGCTCCTTCCTCTCAGGTCTTCCTTTCTTTACGTCTTTCTATCAGTCTGCCTTTCTTTCTCTTTTCATCTTTCTCTCATTCTTTGTCTTTTCGTCTGTCTGTCTTTCTTTTGTTCTTCCTCTCTTTCTTTTGTCGTTCTGTCCATCTCGGCTCCTTCCTCTCATTTCCTATTTTTGATTTGTCTTTCTTTCACTCTTTCATTCTTTCTGTTTGTCTTTCATTCTTTGTCTTTTCATCTCTCTGTCTTTCTTTCGTTCTTCCTCCCTTTCTTTATCGTTCTGTCTTTGTGTTTCTTTCTGTCTGTCTTTATTTTCATCTGTTTTTCTTTCCGTCTTGGTCTTTTTTCCATCTTTAATTCTGTCTTTCTTTGTCTCTTATGCCTTCCTTCCTTCCTTTACTTAATTTCCCCTAATTATTTCCTCAAGTTTTCTTTCCTTCTTAAGTCAAGTTCATTTTTTTTCAACTCAAAACTACAAATTTGCGTCAAACAGCTTTTGTCACTGCTTCATCCTTCTGTCTATTCTTTTATTCTCTGTTTTCCTTATTGTCTTTTCCCCCCTTCGTTCTCCCCTCGTTTCTACTCCGTCACACCAACCTCTCTCTTTCTCTGTATGTGTTGAAAGCTTTTTGAACATTTCATCTAATTTTGCTGATGAAATGTCATGTTTGGCCGAAAAAGATTAAACGATTCCTAATAGAATGAAGAGAGAGAGAGAGAGAGAGAGAGAGAGAGAGAGAGAGAGAGAGAGAGAGAGAGAGAGAGAGAGAGTGGTGGATGAGGGGGATGAAGGACAAACTGTAAAAGACGACATGATGGAGAGGAGAAAATATGAGGAAAAAAAAATAAAGTGGAGAGGGGAAAGAAGAATACAGAGAGAAGGAAGGGAGGGTTTAAAAGGATTAAAAAAAAAAAAAAAAAAAAAAGGGAAGAGACGGGCGTTTGTATAAAAAGAGGAGAGGATTACAGAAATGCCGGAGGGGAGGAGTAGAGTGAAAACAGGAAGGGTGAACACTGTTGTTCATGTTGGATCAATGTTGGATCAATGTTTCACCTTAATAACCAGAACGGAGCGTTTTTACTGTACTTTGATACGTCGTTTCAGAGGCTTTTTGGAGCGTTTTTGACTCAATTAACGCTCATTAATCCATTTTATGATTCAGTTATAGTGTTAAAAACATCAGAATTTCTGAATAGAGTTTGGCATCAATCATCAAAAACTAAACTTAAGGTCTTTTTAACTTTGAAAGCTTCCGCTGAACTCAAATTTGACTTCAACCTCGGTTTAATTTTTGCACTATTAGACATGCACCACAGCCTGGAGACAGTCTGCTATTTAAAAAACACAGAAAAAAGAAAAGCCCAAATGGCCAAGGATATGACACACAGTAAGGTCATTTTCTATCACAAACACAAGTTTAGTTTATTATGTAATTCTGCTTCAGTAATTGCTGCAATATAACTTCCAGATGGAGGGAGAACATTTGGTTATCTGCTATTTTCCCCTGAGAAGGGCAGTAAACACTCTGTGTCTGAGTGGCTTTTAAAAGTTTCCTAGTTATCAACATGTTTTTAATTTGTACTACAATATTTCATGAGAAGTCTACGATCGTGGACTGAACTGTAGTTTTCTCTTTGAAGGGTTTGTTTTTTTTTGCCTTTATTGGATTGTGGGCAAAGAAGAGGCAGACAGGAAACAAGAGGAGAGAGAGAGAGAGAGAGAAAGATGACACGCAAACAAAGATCCCTGACTGGAACTGAACCAGGGACATTGCGGTTATGTTACGTTACGAGGCAGCTGGATTCGCGAGATCACGTGAGAATCCTTCTCGTCGGGTTTCAAGTTATGAACCACAGTGGTTCAAACCAATCAGCGTCCTGTGAGGAACCACTGGCAGCTACAGGCGGGGTTTAGGTGTGACGACAAGGTTTGAAAACGACAATGGCGGCTCCTAAAGAGGTTAGCATAGATGCTGCTATCAGTTTTATAACTACTAATATATAAGTTCCTCAGACGGCGGCTTGTTGTTGTGTTTCCTCTTCGGCGTTCTCCTACTACGTCATATTGTTCGTTGATCTGATTGGTTTAAGTTAGCCGTGATGGACAGATGATTCATCCAATCACCTGCCAAGTATTAACAGTACCAAGGACGACTTCTCCTGGGCGGCGGTGGCTCAGGAGGTAGAGCGGGTCGTCCACTAATCAGAAGATCGGCGGTTTTGATTCCCGGCTCCTCCAGTCCGCATGCTGATGTGTCCTTGGGCAAGATACTTAACCCCAAATTGCTCCATCAGTGTATGAATGGTTAGTTTCCTCTGATGGGCAGGTTGGGACCTTTCATGGTGGCCTCTGTACCCATTCATCGTATGAATGGGTGAATGTGGTTCGTAGTGTAAAAGCGCTTTGAGTGGTCGGAGGACTAGAAAGACGCTGTACAAGTACAGTCCATTTACCATTCCTGGATTAACCATTGGACTCTGTTCTCTTTGATGTTTTGATTACACAATTGTGAAAGCTCTTCAGTTTCTTGGAAGTCCTGGTACAGAAACAATTTGTACAAATACTCAACAGCACATAATTCAGTCGTCACTGTCATCTTTTGACCAAACTACGTGTCAAAGGTCTTCAAGAAACCCCCACCAGACCCAAAACAGCTTTCTTTTCCAGATTCCCAGTGTGCCTCAGCTCTGGGTCCAAATACTTGCCCTTTGTCTATTACTTATCCTGTATTTATGTCTCTGTGTATCTAATGAGCGCTGCTACAAAATGTTTGTAAGACTGCCATGAAAGAAAGTCTCTTATTTTCTTCCAGCTCTGAGAGTCCTTAATGCTTCACGTTCATGGATATTTTACTGGGATTGCAGGTAAAAGGTGGTCACGAGCAGCAGATGTTGACCTACACAACGGGGTGCACTCCCACTTCTGACATCAATAGGGAGTTAAAAGACAAAACATCGCAGCGGAGCGCTTCCTTGTTGTTGGGAAACATAAGGTGCATAAATATATGTGCAAGTTTTTAGACTCAGAAGCAACACACGCTGTGTTTTAAGAGCCAGACTGCATGCAAAAAAATCAGAAAAGCAACTGTAGATTTAAACATTTTCTCGACCTGTTTGCAGTTTTATTCCTTCATAGATCCCATCGACACACCTTTGTCTAACTTAACTATAACAGTGGAAGTAATTTCATCCAGATAAACTACAGAAGAACAAACTAGTAATTATTTTCTTGATTAATCAATTAGTTATTTGGTCTATTAAATCTGAAAAAATGGTGAAAAATGTTACACAATCATACAAGACTAAAGAAACTAGAAAATATTCACATTTGAGAAGATTGAGAATCAGAGAATTTGGATGTTTTTATCTTAAAAAATGACTCAAAATAGTTGGCAACTAATAGATTAATTGACTAATCGTCCAAAGACAAGTGAAACCAAGTGCAATGTGGAAATAAACTGCAAAAGTTTACCTAATATAATATTAAAATCTAATATCTAATCTAAAGCCCCTTTTCATACATGCAGTCTGTCCCTGAAATGTTCAGGAACATTTCCTGCATGAGGTCATGTGTGAACGGGATCAGAGGTCGATATTCAGGGAAATCTGTTCTGCCAGTTTCCCACCTCAAGACCTGGATAGCATTTCTGGGAAAATACCAGTACGACTGTGTTGTGAATGAAAGCAGTAACATTGCAGGGACAAACACGTAAAGGGTTACGTCCGTCTGATGAAAGACGCTTTCATGAAGAGCGAGCGAACCAATCACAAGACTTGACGTGTGGGTGATGTACTGCGAGTTGGGCGATGCTCGGTTTCCAACATGGCGACTGTGTCACAAACTTTCTCATATTACAGCTAAACAGTAAAATATGTTTCTGGAAACATTTGAGGTGAGAAACAGAATCTTGATTCGTATTTGATCAGCTCTGCCTAGTTTGAAAGTTCGATCTGAGCGTCGTGAGTTTCTCCTTCTTCTTCTTCTGTTATATTTTATGGCGGTTGGTGTCCATAAGTGTTGCATTACCGCCATCTGCTGGACTGCCCCTTGCACCATCTGTTGCAGCATTGTCATGTTATGTGTGAAAAGGCGCAAGACGGAAATGCTCCTGAACGTAACTGCAAATCACCAGCAGCATGAAAGAGGCTTAATAAGTAGCAACAAGACTATTTAGCTGCAGCATGATTGTGTTTTCTAACTCCACACGCAGCTGAAACATACTGCAAATCACAAATGAAAATGTTATCGACTCTCATTTAAAGAAGACAACACCTGGTGCGCAGCTGTTAATACAAATATGTCCTTTTTTTCCAGGGGTCACGTTGTGGTGACGGGTTAGAGTAAGGCCACCGCATCCCACCTTAAAACAAAAACATCATCTCGTTTTTTTTTAAGATTCAAGTGGAAGTCAGTGACATTTGACACTTTGACTCCTTTTGATAAAGGAAACATTCCCTCTGCCGCTCCTGCTGATGTCCGCGGCGGAGCCTCGGGAGTATGAAAGCAGCGGAAACGAAGGGGAGAAGGTGAAGAATTAGATAAAAACAGAATGTGTTAGTTATAAGAATGGAAAACACAGCTAGAGGGAAGATAGAGAGACGGAGGGAGGAGAGGCCCCGCATGCTTTTAGTGTGTGACCTCTTGACCCCTTTTAGCCATGCTTCCTTCACTTAGCCCCCCCCCCCCCTCCTCTACCTCCCTCCATCATCCTTCTCTCTCTCTCTCCTTCTATCTCTCTCTCTCATTCGTCTGATTGATGGCTCGGAGACAGGTGATCAATAGGAGCTGCAGAACATCCTGACGCTTCTGTTTCTCTGTTTGTGTGCATGTGTGTCAGTGCATTTGTCTCTGCATGTGTGCACGTTCAGCCGCTGCTTCTTTGTGCGTGTGTGTGTGTGTGTGCGTGTGTGTAGATACAGTAGATGAGGAAAGCCCATCCAGGAGAGGACAATTTGTCAGTTGTCAAAAGAAAATGGGTGAGGGTTTAGATTAAGGTGCGTAATGGAATATCTCCACTTATACAAATGTGTGTGTGTGTGTGTGTGTGTGTGTCCTCTTTTGTCAGCAGTAAACAGGCAAAAGCATCCATGTGTCTGTGCATTTATGAGAACGCCTTTCTCTGTGTGTGTGTGTGTGTGTGGTCCAACCTTTGTCCTTTGTTATTTTCTTGATGGGTGCAGCAGGGTTGGTCAGTGCAACATCTGCATCAGCTGACACCAGTCCTGAAGAAAGAAAGAAAAACACAGTCAGTCAGTCAGTGTGTGTGTGTGTGTGTGTGTGTGTGTGTGTGTGTGTGTGTGTGTGTGTGTGTATCTGCATGAACACACAGTATGTCTGTGTTATGATTACTTGTTTACAATAATTTTGTAAAGAAAAAATGCTGCAGCTTCTTTTATACTGACTGTAAGTAACCGGGTTAGTCGGTTTTCTACAAATACCTGATGTCTTAACTGTCATGTGAACAAGAAACCTGGTTTCTATAATCTGTGTAGACGATTAGAGAAGCCTGGTGTCCCCAGGTAGATTTCAGAATCATCTTTATTATTTATCTCTCCTGGAGAAAGCAGATTTCTCTGCCATGTATACATGTGTAACCGGGTTTGTAGCGGAGCAGCTGGATGAGAGGAGAGAACATTTCACACACAGAGAGATTCATCCTAATATTTAAAATAAGTTTGACTAAAACTGAAACGAGCACAAAGTAGCCTGTTGAAGTCAAAATAAATCAGTTTCCACTTCCACATTTGACTATTTATTAAATTCAGACACTTTCACGCTGTCAGAAAAAGCTCCACTCTGTCTGTTTGCCTTATTGCAGGAAGCAGCGTCTTCTATCATTAATAGAGTTAAAATCAGTAAACTACACATCCAGAATAAGTTTGGGGGTAGAAGAGACATCTGGTTACTGATCTGCTGCATGTATATCTGTATACGCAGCTCAACAGTTACCAGGTTACTGTCGTGCATGTAAACGAGTTCCCTGATTACCGACGTAGTCTGGTTTTCTCTGAGTAACCTGCTTCCTTAAGTGCACTTTAAACACTCTGAATGACAGTAAAGTCAACATCTTTGGGTTGTTGAACATTTCAGGACTTCATCTTGACCTTTGAGAAACAGCAGTGCACATTTTTAACAAATGACCAAATCAATAATAATCAATAATAATAGTTAATTACAGCCTATATTTGCATAAATGTATCTGTGTGTGTAGTATCATCTGTATCTTTATGCACAGGTAGGTGTATGTATGTAAGTGTGCACTTTCACATGTGTTGTTATATTGATGTATATATTAGGGCTGCAACTAGTGATTATTCTCATTATTGATTAATCTGCCAATTATTTTCTCAAGTAGTCAATTAATCGTTTAGGCTGTGAAATGTTGAAAAAAATATTGAAGAAATGACATTAACAGTTTCTCAGAAGCCGTGGTGATGTCTTCCTTTGTCTGACTAACAGTCTAAAATGTTAACATATCCAATTAATTATAATATCTTAACTTAATCAATTTAATAAAATTAAATAATTTCATTAATTAAGTCATGTAACAAGGAAAAACAGTAAATCTTCACATTTGAGAAGCTGGAACCATCAATTGTTTGACAGTTTTACTTGAAAAATGACTGAAATGATTAAATGATTATCAAAATAGTTAATTATCTGGCGACTGACAAATCAATTAATATATAGATGTGTTTATGTGTGTGTGTGTGTGTGTGTGTGTGTGTGTGGTACATGCACAGTAGTATTGATATGTGTGTCTAATTTATCTGTCCAGCTGTGTGTATGTGTGCATGTAAGAGTGTATCTACAGTATATTTCTATCTATTCCATCTATCTATTCCATTTTATTGTCATATTGATCTGGGTATGTAGTTTGTGTTTGTGTGTGTGTGTGTGTGTGTGTGTGTGTGTGTGTGTGTGTGTGTGTGTGTGTGTGTGTGTACCCAGTCTTTCGGGCGAGCTGGAGGCCGAGCTGCTGGGCTGTGACTGCAGAGGAGTGTTGGTCTCATCGATAGACGGAGAGAGAGAGGGACTGTCACACACTCTTTCCTAGAGAGAGAGAGAGAGACAGAAAGAAAGAGAGACAATTTGAGGTCTTACTATGGTTACTATGGGTTACCAATCACCGCCATTGATTAAAGAGAAGACACTGCCATGTTGGAAGTATAACATCAAAACAAATACATAACCCTGTGTATAGAACATGTAATAGAAGCAATATGATTTTTTTTGTGTGTCATTTTGACCACCGTTATCCTGAACTTGTGTAATTTTCCTTTAAATCATCCAGTTGAGACTGGTGAGTAAGTTCTGGTCCAAATAGTCTAAAATATGTTTTCCTTGTCTTATCACTTTATTGAAAATGTTATGAGGTTAGGAAATGATGTGAAGTTCAGGAAAAAAAACAACCACAATCCTAAAAGTCAGATTACTCTCGACCGTGTAAAAAATCTTAATGTTTTCTAAAGACGGACTGATACATGACTGCAAAATAACATACAGAACAAGTCAACAATGTGATGAAAAGTCTCTATTATACTAGAGATTAAAAGTCTATAAAGTATTCTATATGATAGTCTACTGTAGAAGAAATGTCTATAATTCCTGGGTCTTCTCAGTCATTGTAGAACAAAGCATTTTTGTGTGAATTTAAGAAAACCTAATAGTGTATCGTAATTGAAATATTGTTAAAGAAAGGGATTTGGCAATATTTTCTTTTTCTGTGATTAACATTGATCCTCCTAGTGTTTCCTAGACTAAAGCCACATCTGGGGCAGTTATCTTAAATATCTATGCTTAAAATATCTATATAGAATATCAACATATCTAGAACAATAAAGCCAACGGCGATAAAACTTGAACATACTTCTTCATTCATTCAAGAGACTTCTACAACTGACTTTTTAACTCATTAAGTCTTTAATTTTTGTTAGCAGTCCTCTAATATGATGTCACAGCCCAGGTGATTATTGGTAAACACAGAAAAACCCCAAATTGTTCCTTGAAAACCTTTTTATATAGAAAAGTATAGTGAAAGTTCTTCTGAAGGAGTTCCTCAGGGAACCTACTGGGATCCTCTGTAGTTCCCATTTAAAAAATGTTTGTTTTTTGTTTTATTATGTTTTTCCTACCTTTATGACAGGCGCGCGGTGTACATGAGTGTGTATCTGCTGAGCTGCGGCGGCCATGTTGGCGATGGTGTTGAGGTGGTTCATCTGTGACATCGCCATGGCTACGGACGCAGGCGGCAACCCCATGGGCAGCAGAGGATGGGGCATCATCATGAAGGGCAGGTCCAACCCTGAGAGACAGAGAGGAAGAGGAGGAGGAGGAGGAGGAGAGGGTGAGCTGATATTTTTTAAAATGCCATCATAATTTCAGCTTCGTGTTTAAATATCTGTCAGCGAACCGTTATATATATATTATCTACTGTTATTATCGGAGGACACCGTGAACACAGAGCAGCTCCTGCCTTCATCAGCGGTTTTATTTTGTTAAGCCACATGTGGTTTGTAAGAGCCCAGTAAAACTTTTATTATGTTCTGTGTGTGTTTACAAATTTATCTGCCTTTCAAGAATGAATTTTACTGTTAACACCCAGCAGATAACACTTACAATAAAGTTCATACGGGGAAAAAAAAAAATCATGAATTTTCAAAATATGACTGGGCGCACAGACACTGAGCTCCATTTAGTGATTGAACTGTATTAAACTTTGAACAATCTGCTTTTGTTTACAGTGTTTAAACTGTTTTTGATGATATTTCTTATGCAGAGTCCAACAAAGCTGCAACATTCAGTAAAATTTAACTATATTTTGGCACTAATAGTATGGTTACAGGAAATGTTCAAGATTATCGTAATATTTTTACTTATACGCTAATTGTAGCGAGAAAATTTGATAAGTGCACATCCCTATTTGTGTTTACATGTTGCATATTCCTAAAGTAATGCAGTTAATCTAACTATAATAAGGCAAATCTGGGATCAGGAATTATTCCAGCATAGGAAAACTACAAAGACACAGTGAGTGAAGTGGGTAAACTGGAGCCCAGTGTCTCATTTTTGCCCGTTTTTTCGCCTCCAGAAACGTCTTCTCACATCAGGTTTTTTTTTTTTTTTTTTTTTTAATGTTTCATCATTTTGCATTTGTTTGTTTGATATTCGAAGTGAAGATTTGGAGGACAGGACAGCAGCAACAGAGAGAGAGAGAGAGAGAGAGAGAGAGAGAGAGAGAGAGAGAGAGTGAATTGTTTTGTGTCTGTGAACTCGTGTTGAACTTAACCTTGAGGAGAGAGAGAGAGGGAGAGGTGTCATCTCAGTGTCAAATGTCTCGCTAATAAAAGTTGACAAAGAAGAGGAGGAGGGAGGGAAAGAAAGGAAGAGGAGAAAATACGGAGGTCGAAGGGTTAGAGGGTGATGAGGCGAAAGAAAGAGGAGGTCAAAGACTCATTTTTTTTCCCCTTTTCTTTGCATTTTTTTTCCTCTTATTTCCTTTTTCTTTTCTCTTTTTGTTTTAAGCTATCTTGAAATATCTCTTTTGTTTTCTTCTCTTTTTTTTGTTTTTCATTCCCTCGCTTCTTCTCTCAAGCTATATTTCTCTCCTGACCTCTTTTTATTCCCTAGTTTATCTGTCTCCCCACTTTTTTCTCCATCTTTCCATTTCTGTGATCCTCCTTTTCTTTTTCTTTCCACACATACATCTCTCACTTTGCCTCTTTCTCTTCCTCTTTTCATTTCGTAACCTTGTTTCCCGTCTTTTCTTTCCTTCCTGACGACACCACATTTGTGTGGACCTTCCCCTTTAACTTTCATTCATCCTCCTTAAAAGCGTAACCTTGACCTTTCACCTCTGACCTTGGACTCAAATACAGACACCAAAAAAAAAAAAAAAAAAAAAAAATCGCAGAGGCTGCTTTCATTCCAATGAAACAATAACACTGATTGCTGTTTTCGTGACGACTGAAGTGATAGAATAATCAATGTGAGTGTTTGTCACCTCCCGCTGCCCAGTGTGTGTGTGTGTGTGTGTGTGTGTGTGTGTGTGTCCAAACACATTACTTCTGCAATAAGAAAAAGAGCGAGAATGAGTGTGTCTCTGTTTGTTTCTGTCTATATGTGTGACTCTGTGTGTGTGTGTGTGTGTGTGTGTGTGTGTGTGTGTGTGTGTGTGTGTGTGTGATGTTGATGAATTGAGTCATTAAGTAGAGTGTCTGCTGATTAATCCAGGCAGAGTGTTAATACAGGAGATGGGAACAGATTAAATGGCCGACATTAACAAATATTGCCACCCCCTTAAACACACACACACACACATGCACACACTCCCAATATGTGTGTGTGTGTGTGTGTGTGTGTGTGTGTGTGTGTTTCTGCCCTTTTTCCACACAGTTTGTCTATTTGGTATCTATCTATCTATATATATATATATATGTGTGTGTGTGTGTTTTCTTACTGTTAGCAAGTAGCTGTTGCTGCTGCTGCTGGAGTTGTTGTTGATTGACAGCTCCGATGGCAGGCCCCCTCCCTCCACCTCCTGCTGCACCACCTCCGGCTCCTCCTCCCACAGCTCCTGCTGGTGCTCCTCCACCACCACCGCCACCGCCGCCACCACCACCTCCTCCTCCTCCTCCGCCTCCTCCTCCTCCTCCTCCCAGGCCTCCGCTGTGGGCTCCAGCAGGGGGGCTGGTCAGACGCTCCTTATCCCAGGAACACTCACTCCCTCCTGGGTAGAGATGCAGACACACAGACGGTCGGATGTTAAAAAGATGAGAAACTTCAGTAATGAATACTAAAAAACAACAACATGAGTTGTACATGTTTGAATATGCAGTACACACACATTATGTAAGTAATAATGCTCGACAAGGTGTCCCAGTGTATGAACATAATGGACCAGATGATGGTGTGGTCTGCAAAGTCTGTTATCTTCCATATGAGGACATATCCGAGAACATTATCGCATCTCCATACAACATTCTTACTACTTATTAAAAAAGGGGAAAATTTAATATTTGTTTTTGGACTCTTCAACCCAGGGTCCGCTGAAACGAGAAGTGCTGTTGCTATGGTAACAGGATTGTACAGGGATTAGGCCTGACTTTGAACTCTGGGATATGTAGAATATCAGTACACTTCAAAGTTGAGTTTTCAAAACATCAGCAGTGAGCTACTGTTGGAGGAAGTTTGAGGTGAAAGTGCTTATAGAAACGCAGTGAGTGCATGTTGAACTCCTGCTAAGTGGAAGTTGATTTTACTGTATTATAATAGAAGTTTGGTGATGATTATTTGAAACACAAAGAGCAGGTGAAATAGGCTGCTTCGCCCAAAAAAATGGTCAAAATCTAATTTTTTGGGTTAGAAAAAGTTATTTAATGCATGTTTTTGTTTATAGTTAATGTTCTTCATTAATAAGAGATGCTTGAATTGAACACCAGTCGAACATTTTTTAGATGTTTTAAGTAAAAATGTAAATACAATATGTACTAATGAAACCAGATGTGATTTTAAGAAAGGTTACTGAATTAATAGTACAATTTGCAGTGATTTTTATTTAATTAGTTATACAACCTTTAGTTTAGAAAGCACTGTAACCTATTTAGCTCATTTGCTACTGTAGCTTGATGCATTTACATAGTTTCATTTTCCTTTGGTTGAAGAACTGAATAAATTCAATGTGTTACCATCACACACTGGTAAATATATTTTATTCATTCAAACATATTGTTAAGTGTTGACAGCGTGTGGGAGCTTATTTCTGATTTTAGTCATTCACCTCTTAAACTGTGCAGAAAGATGTGTAGAAAGATGTGCAGACATTACATTTTACTGTAATTTGCTGTGCAAAATCTCTGTACATCAACAATTTATTGTTTAGTTAAAGGGGACGTGTCATGCACCTTCCCAGATCTGTATATTTATACTCTGGGGATTTACTGGAATATCTTTGCATGACTTACAGTTCAAGAAACTCCTTATTTATCTTATACTGGCTGTTTATGCAGCCCCTCAGTTCAGCCTCTGTCTGAAACAGGCCGTTTTAGCTCCGGTCTCTTTAAAGCCCCGCCTCCTGATGAGCCCACTCTGTTCTGATTGGTCAGCTTCATAAACATACAATAGTAGTAGGATTTCACTTCTTTTTCTCGTTCTCTACTCGAAATGGAAACTTCTCAAATACATCTGTACATGTTCGAGCCCAAATCTGATGCGAGTGGACAACGTGAACGACCAGTAGAACAACCTTAGCAACAATCTGATGTCATTACAAGAAGGAAGTAGAGGTAACTTTACAAACGAAGCGTTCAGTGCAGGTTGAAGCCCTGACTTTTGACTTGCAGGGAGCATGTTAAACATTAACATTAAACATCATAACAGTGTAAAGATAACAGAAAATCACAAAAAGCACATGTCCCCTTTAAAAAATGGTCATAGTTTTCTCTAAATTTCGTCCCTCCAAGCATTTTCATGAGCTGAACTCACCTTGACTATTTACAACTTCCCTAAAAAATGAAAAACAACAAACCATAATAGAGTTTGATTAAATCTCAGATCAATTTAGCAATCTAAATTTGCACATATAAACTGTAAATTACCTAAGAATTACTTTAACCGTTTGTTAATTACACGTAAATTCATTGTGTTAGTTACAAACACGTTATGAAGCGTGTTGATTAAAACCTCCAGGATACAGAAGCTCAGGAAAAGTTTCTTACTGGAAAATGACTTTGATTTTTGTCGGGAGGGAAAAAAAAAAAAAAAATCACTTTCTCTCTTCACACCTTCATTCCTGTACTCTCTCTCTCTCTCTCCCTCTGTGTGATGCTTCCTCTCTCGCCCTCTACATCTCTCTCTCTCTGCTCCCCTGTTCCCTCTCTCATCCATCTTCATCTCCCTCCATTAGTTTGAATTAGCAACCGTCTCTCTCTATTATTGCCTACTGAATTCCCTGCACTGGGTGTGTGTGTGTGTGTGTGTGTGTGTGTTACTGTGTGTCTGTGTGTGTGTGTGTATATATATGTGTGTGTGTGTAGATGACAGCTGGGCCTCATCCTCTCTGCCATTTACACCAGGGAAGAAAAGAAGTATAAACAGATGGGCAGATGTTCTCTCTCTCCTTTTCACACACACACACTTCTCATTTTTTCCTTGGCCTTGTCCTCTCCTTTCCTGCCTTTCTCTTCTGTCACTTTATTTTCTCTCTTTCGGCTCCTCTGTATGTGTTCTTCCGATTTTTCATCTACCTCTCTTTTTCTCTCTCTCTCTCTCTTTTTTTTTTTTGTCTTTCGAAGACTGTTTTTCTTTCTCGCAGACATCCATCTTTTGTCTCAGTCCGCTTCAATTTAATTAAAATTAATTCACTGTAAAGTTGTCTCTTTTGTCTTTTCATTTAGGTGCATGTTTAAGTTCAGACACACATCTGTTTTAGTCCATATGTCATCAAATACAACCTCAGGTTAATACTGATAATGAGCAACACACTCACACACACACACTTTGCCAGAAAACCAGCAGTTATCTAGAAAAACGTATCAGAAATGTCAAACATAATTATTTGTTTGGCGCCAAAGAAGTCGTCCCTTTGTCTACTCATTTTTATGTTTTCCTCACTTTTCTTCTCTGTTTTAGCAGCTTTGGTTATCATATTTTGTAAAGTAACCAAGTTAAGTAAAGCCTACCAATTGATTTGCAGTAATTACATTACAGTTAGCTGCTGGCCTGGTAAAAAAAAAATGCATTTCTTGGAATAATCAATGGTTGAAAAAGGAAATATTTACTTCAGCACAGTTTTAAAAGGTACTTCTACTTTACTTCCCATTAAGGTTACTTTATACTTCCACTTCACCATGTTTCAGAGGGAATTATTGTACTTTTTACTGCGACACGTTTACTTTCTTAGTTACTTTTCTGATCACAAATTTACATACAAAGCATCACTTCGACCGACTACAAGTAAAATGCTTCTTGTACATGAAGGCATCAGTAATATGAATCTAATAATATAATGTATATAACAATATTACATTCACAGGAGGTGGAATTTCTTCTGCATTACTTGTACATTTACATTTTTGTACACTTGTACATTGTATACCTGTTTTTAAATAGTATTTTTATACGTTGATATTGTGACTTTCACTTAAAGGACCGGTGTTTAAGATTTAAAGGGATCTATTGGCAGAAACGGAATATAATATTCATAAGTATGTTTTAATTAGTGTATAATTACCTAAAAATAAGAATCGCTGTGTTTTCGTGACCTTAAATGAGCCTTAATATCTACAGAGGGAGCAGGTCCTCTTCCACAGAGGCGGCCATGTTGCACCGCCATGTTTCTACAGTAGCCCAGAACGGACAAACTGGCTCTAGAGAGGACCTTTTGTGTTTTTTGTGAGTTTCATGGCCATTGTAAGTTCTCCTACATGCTCGGAAGGGGAGAGTGAGGGGAGGGGTATTCAGTTTGTTACAATCTGCAACCTCAACACTGAATCTTACACACTGGTCCTTTAGTAAATGATCTGAATCCTGCTTCCATCACAACAGAATGATGCGGTGTCAATATCTAACACGGAAAATCATGTTGTCTTGGTTTTGTGGACATTCAGCTGTCAGAATGTGGTAATAAAACAGCAGAGGAGGATGGAGGGTTTGATAAGTGCAGATATCCTCATTATTCTGAATTGACTTCAGTGGTAAAAACCTCAAAGTCTTAGCGATAGCTCCACAGGACAAAAAGACTCTGATGAAACCACAAGAAACAGCATCTTAGCTGGTGGTGTGAAGGTTTACAGAGTTGATGAGAGAAGAAAGATGAGAATATCACCATAAAACAAAAGTTGTGTCCAGGACAGAATCACCTGTCAAAGCCGCTGATGAGAAATGAATCAGACGTTAAACTGATGGAAGACAAACCTCACAAACCTTTATAGATAATAATGAGAGAATCTCAACCAGCTGAGATCAGATTCAGAGCAGCTGTACAGCAGTGACACAGAGAAAATGTTATTTTATCACCATAACAGGTTCATAAACCTTCACTGTCAACTTACTTCATCTGTTTTCTTACAATGACTGCTGCTAGCAACTTAATGGTTGTAGATCCTTAAAGCACAAGTTCAGGATTTATTAAGTCTGTCTTAAAACAACAGTCAGGTGCCTAAATGAACATTGAAACAGGTTTCAGCTAATACGAGTGAATTATGAGGGAATTATGTACTAAATAGACATTTACTTTGGAAGATATCTACCTGATTTGACTCATTTGAACTGCTGAAGCCTCATATTAGCTTCAGATGAACCTTTGAATACATTTTTATACAAAACATTGAAAGTATATTAGGAATGGATATTTTAAATGCCATTATGAGGAGGAGGAACAGATTAGGGATTAGGGTTATGGTTAGGGTTAAGATTAGGGTTAGGGGTTTAGGGTTATAGTTAGGGTTATGTTACGGATTAGGGTTAGGGGTTATGATTAGGGGTTAGGGGTTATGATTAAGGTTAGGGGTTATGGTTAGGGTTTAGGGTTAGGGTTATGGTTAGGGGTTAGAGTTTAGGGTTAGGGTTATGGTTAGGGATTAGGGTTAGGGGTTATGATTAGGGTTAGGGATTAGGGTTAGGGGTTATGGTTTAGGGTTATGGTTAGGGGTTAGGGATTAGAGTTAGGGATTAGGGTTAGGATTAGGGTTAGGGGTTATGGTTAGGGTTATGGTTAGGAGTTAGGGTTATGGTTAGGGATTAGAGTTAGGGATTAGGGTTAGGATTAGGGTTAGGGGTTATGGTTAGGGTTATGGTTAGGGGTTAGGGTTATGGTTAGGGGTTAGAGTTATGGTTAGGGATTAGGGTTAGGGGTTATGATTAGGGTTAGGGATTAGAGTTAGGGTTATGGTTTAGGGTTATGGTTAGGGGTTAGGGTTATGGTTAGGGATTAGAGTTAGGGATTAGGGTTAGGGGTTATGGTTAGGGTTATGGTTAGGGATTAGGGTTAGGATTAGGGTTTAGGGTTATGGTTTAGGGTTATGGTTAGGGGTTATGGTTAGGGTTTAGGGTTATGGTTTAGGGTTATGGTTAGGGGTTAGGGATTAGGGTTAGGGGTTATGGTTATGGTTTAGGGTTATGGTTAGGGTTTAGGGTTATGGTTAGGGATTAGGGTTAGGGGTTAGGGTTTAGGTTTATGGTTAGGGTTTAGGGTTAGGGGTTAGGGTTACAGTAAGAAAAACTTATTTCAAATGTTCATTTCAGCACCTGACTGTTGTTTTAAAACATTGTGAACCTGCCCTGGTTGATGTTTGTATCATATTTAAGCTAAATTCAGGTGAACAGATTGTGATACTTAAGTGAAACAAGTGTTTTTGCACCTGTTCGTGACTCATACAACCGGTCTGGATCACACTTGAATTTCTGTCGTACCTGAGAGAAAACATTCAGAGTACAAGAAAACTGTTGGAAGTCTTTCTCCTTTTGTTCTCCTCCTTTTCTCTTTATCTCTCTTCTCACTCTTTTGTCTCTTTTCCTACTTAAACTTGTCTTCTTTCTCTTCTTCTTCTTCTGCCTTCTTCCCTCTTTCTACTTCTCTCACTGACAGACAAAAGAAAAACAAAGATATAGTTTCCACTGACACATAAACATGTCCCTCTCTCCTCATCACTGTGTTTTTCTCATTTCTGTAAAGGAAAAAAAAACAAAAAAAAAAACATACGACTGTCACAAGCCCGAGCGATCGACTTTCACTTGTCAAACACCACAACACCTTTCTCCCCTTTTTTCCTCTCTCGCCCTAAATATCCCTTTCTCTCATTATGAGTCTATTTTTTCTCCCCCCCTCTATCCTCCCCTCGCTTTATTTTCATTTTCATTTGTACACTCTTTCTTTCCTCTGCTCTATTGTCCGTCGCAGTTTCCCAGGCCGTCGTGAGTGTCTGTTACAATGAAAATAAGGTCGGACAATTGAAAGGAAGGCCTTCCACGCACTCGCAAAACAAAACAAAACAAAAATCACGATGAACGAAATAAAAGAAGACAGAAGAAGAAGAATAAGGAGAGAAGCAGGAAGGAATAAATAAAAAAAGAAAAAACGACACAGGAGAAAGAGAATAAAATAAAAGAGAACAGAGGAAGAGTAACTCTATCGGCCCATTTGCCAGGTCAGCTGAAGAAAAGACGAGTAGAAAGAAAAATAGAAACAGGAGAGTCTGGGTGGAAACAGAAGGAAGGATTGCACGCTCTCTCTCTCTCTCGCTCTCTTTTCTTTTCTCTTTGCTTTTTGTTTTCTGTCTTTTCAATAATTCAGAGAAGCAAACACAGCAGAGATGGAGTGCAAAGTGTGTGTCTCTCTCTCTCTATGTGTGTGTGTGTGTGTGTGTGCGTAAAGTCTTTGTTTTTATATATGTCACCTATGAATAATGCAGGTACTGTTAGACTAGACATAATTATCAGACATCACAGACAACACTGGTGCACAGATTTTGATAATTATGATTTTAAAATGACTTTTTTTCCCCCCAATGTCTATACAGTTTTTTAAAATACTTTTCCACTCAGTTATTTCCAACTTGTCAACCTGAATAGAAATAGAAGTTTAAACAAAATAAGTAAATGAAGCATAACATTGACAAAAAAAAATAACTTTTTCCTGACTACTTCCTGACCAGTAGTTTTCTGAAGATGTAGTTTAGTATTCAGGCGCCAACCTACATAGAAAAAAATCACACTCAGACAACTTGCTCTCAGTCAAAATCATTTCAAATTGTTTGAAAAGCTGCGTTTTCCACATTTAAAATAGTGTTTGTTGCTCCTACAAACTGACTAAGAGCTGAACGTTAAAAAGATGTTTCAGGATTCTGCAAAATTACAATCATATGCAACTAATTACCTTCATTTTTTCATAAATTTCGTTTATGTTTTTTCTCTTTTTTTAGTTTATAGGTAGACTCAGAACTATTAACACAGTGTATTTGGTTTGGTTGTTAATTGTGACTAATTTTCTTTTACTGTACAGATGATGCTTGTAGCAGAGATGTACAGTAGTGGTTTGGGATTTTTTTTTATATTATATTTCTTGTTTTGTGTTGTTTAATTCATCTTGTCATTATTTATTTATTTAATTGTCTGTTTAATGCTGCCCAGATGCATGTTTTATCAATGTAAGGAAACTTTTTTTTTTTTAATGAACGTATCTGCAAAGTTGCAAAATGTTCACACTGAACTTTAGAGCTGCAACGATTAATCAATCAACAGAAAATTAATCATCATTTTTCAAGCAAAAAAGGACCAAATATTCTCTGGTTCCAGCTTCTCAAATGTGAGGATTTGCTTCTTTGTCATATATGATGGTATATTAAAAATCTTCAGGTTCTGGGCTGGGCTCACTATGGGCTCTGAAGAAATATGAAGGCCATTTTTTCCCAATTTTTAAAAAATTTTAAAGACAAAACACAATTAATCAAGAAAATGTTGTTTATATTGTATAAAATGTCTTGTTAAAGTGGCTATAATCAATTTTTAAAAAGAATAATGTATAATATGACTGTGTAATGTGTTGTATGGAGCTTTATAGTGAGTTTCAGCTCATTGTTTATCTGTCCAGCTGTAACTTCACTGTTTTGGTTCATTCTCAGCGCTCTCATAGCGTCGTTCTTGGCCGCAGCAGGCAGCTGTTTTCAGAGAAAAAGCTCTTAAAGTCCACTGTACACTACCTGCTCAGCACCAAACAGCAAAAAGACACAGTTAGCTGTAGACTAGCTGGTGAACATAGTGGAGCATTTAGCAGCTAAAGAGCCAGATATTTCCCTCAGGAGCTGGTGGAGACCAAAAACAGAGCTAAAAGAGAGAGAATATTGGACTTATGACTCCAAATGAATGATAATGTTGCTCCATAACTGCTGGATGTGGAAATAAACAACTGTTTGCTCCTTTTTACGTTGAAAACAAGTAGACAAAAATCAGTTAATGTAGATTTAAGTAAAAGTTACAGTGGAAAAAAACGTTAGAAATGAGTGTGGAAGAGATCTAAAGTTAGAACGCAAACAAAGGCAGCAAATGAAAAGAAAGAGAAGACGACACTGAATAGTTTTGAAACCTGAGCGGCTGACACATAACACACACACACACAATCACGTAATCAAGGTCTCTGTCATGTGTCTGTATGTTTACTGTCGGTGTAAATGTTGAAACTGATCTCTGTCGTGAGCTCGGGTCGAGTTTCAGCATTAAATGATACTTTCTCCTCTGTCTTTGGCGCCCGTTCGTGCCTGCTCGTTTACTCCCCGGCAGCCATCGATGCGTTTTACAGTTTGTCATGTGAAGTGCGGCGAGGTAAGAAAAGAAGAGATTAAATGTGGTTAATTGATCCTTGGAGGGGAAACTCAGGACAGAGGAGACAGGTGGAGGTGTAAAAACAGACGGTTAAAGGAGAGTAATGAACATTTTTTACTGCTAATTAGTTCAAAAATTCAATTTTTTTTAAATAGTTTTATGCCGTCAAAGAAAAAATATAAAAATATTTGATTATTGCAGTGAACAGATTTCTGGTGCTTATCCAATTATGTTTTTACATTCCACATATTTTGGCATTTAGATGATTCAAATTCATTTATAAGAGTTTATCCATAAATCAACATGAGACTCGAGAATTTTACTAAAACATCATAATAAATAAGTACTACAGCCAAACTTCACTAATATTTTCCTAAAGTATAAGTACTCTTTGATATTTTACTGTAGCAGAAGTAATTACTAGAGTAGATACTACTGTGCTGATAATTTACTGGAGGAAAACTAATATTTGGGGTCATTAAATGCTGCAGGAAAGTGGGAATTTTGACTCATCCTCTGTAGATGATGAATATTCACTGAACATTTCATGGTAGTTTCCTCAGAATAACACTTCAAACATCTATTTTATGAGACAGACATGTAGGAGAGAGACATCTGGATCAAAAGTTGCAAATAAACTCTCGCACACCGTCTGACTTGTAATGATACATTTATCTGTCTGATGAAGGTCTGACACTGAAACATCACAAATAAATGTATCATTACAAGTTAGACAGTAAGTGACAGTTTGTTTGCAATGATAGTTTGTTCAGAAAGTATCAAGATATCTGGTCTACATGCAAATAAAAGAAGTATTAGAATAGAGGAAGTGTGTGTTTCATTTGCAACACTGTACAAGTGTGTTTAAAGTCTATTTGTGTATGTGTGTGTGTGTGTGTGTATGTGTGTGTGTGTGTTGTATCCCTTTATGTTAAACTGACAGTAATGTAACATGTCAGTCTCACATCTGAATAAGTGCTCTGGTCTCTTTTATGTAAAAAAAAAAAAAAAAAAAAAAAAAGTCATGAGGTCAAACCTAATAACGTCTGAACTGAATGTCGTCACATTAACGTAAAGGCTGCAGGTGACACATCCAGAGAGAGAAAATGTCTTTCTTCTTCATCACTGTAACAAATTTAATATCTCATCATCTCTAATGCACAAAATCAGCTCAATATATTAGGAAAATCTGTGAAAAAGCCCAATTTTAAGGCGCTATTTGCTCTCTAATAACATTAAATGATTAAATTGACAGTAGAGTTGTCGGTGGATTCACTGTGAGGAGCGGCGGAGAGCGACGGTCGTTAATTAAGACTTGATCAGCAAAGAAAGTTTTAAAATCCATCAATGATGCAGCCTGAGAACGAACAGAAAAACAGATTTCTTCTGCGCTGTCGTAACATTTTTAACTCTCTCGTTCTGTCAAATGTTCTGTCATCAACGAACATTAACGTCTGAAAAGGGCTTGTGTGTGTGTGTGTGTGTGTGTGTGTGTGTGTGTGTATGTGTGTGTGTGTGTGTTACCTGTGTTGGAGTGCAGGTCGTCGTTGTCGGACTCGTTGCCGTTCTGGAGACTCATCATCATCTTCATCTTCTGAAGCTTCTGGAGCTCGGCCATCGCTGCTGCTGTCAGGCCTGAGAGACACACACACACACACACACATTACTGTTAGCCTCATCATCATCATCATCATCATCACATTCACCGCCAACAACAACATGTTTGTAGAGGTGTGTTTTGTCACAAAGGTGAGACCCTCTTAATTGACAACCGGCACCTGATATCGATTTTGTCAGCTGACCTTTCTCACAGCTAACCAATCACAGGTGCCGGCTGCCCTTTACCCATGATGCTTTGCAGCGAGCCGTGACACACATAACTGACACTTGCGCTCCCCGGCTTGTCGCTGTCAAATTTTCCTTTTCAGTTTGGGCGTTTTGTCGAAGTGTTTTCGGGTTGCGAGTGCTGTTTTCAGAGACGCCTTGAGGCTGATATTCACTGATACACACACACACACACACACACACACACACACACACACACACACCTCTTCTCTCTCTCTCTCACACACACACACACACACACACACTCTCTTTTGTATGGACTAAGATCCCTGGCTCTGTGCACTGACCTGGAACTGACTTCTATACACAACAACCAGCAGAGTGAGAGAGATGACCCTGTGTGTGTGTGTGTGTGTGTGTGTGTGTGTGTGTGTGTTTATACTCTATTGTGTACATGCATTATTATGTGTGTAAAGTGTATGTCATGCTTTCCGTCATGCTGAGTGTGTATGTACAGTTTTCTTTCATGTATAAATGTGTGTGTGTGTGTGCGTGAGGGAATGCACGCCTGCTTATCTGTGCATAACTTGTATCTGTGTGTGTGTGTGTGTGTGTGTGTGTGTGTGTGTGTGTGTGTGTGTGTAGGTCAGTTGGTTTTGCCCCGGTCACGGTTGACGGCCTTGGTGGAATGTCCATTACACACACAGTACAGTTGTCTGCAAGCTATAAAGAAAACAAGATAGAGGGAGGAAAAAAAAAAAAATGGAGGGAGGAGGGAGGAGGAGGAGGAGGAGGAGTTGTTGCGTTGTTTGAAATTTAATTTAAAGCAGGATGGAGGGATGAGTGATGAGGGGGGGGGGGGGTGTGGAGGAGAGAAAGGAGTGTGTTGTGTGCAGGTTCAGCTAAACCGCAGCATGTGAAGGAATTTTTTCATTAACTACAAAAAAGGTACAAAGTTTATAAAAAAAACTTCATATTGACATTTTTTTAACCGTCACATCTTGTCCTGAAAGTCTTCTTGTCATAAAGCAAGTAAAATATTAATTAGTTACGAGTTGGATTCAGCACATTTAAAGGGGACATATTGTGCTTTTTGTTATTTTTTTGTTATATACTGTTGAGTTTTGAATTTCGATGTTAAATATGGTCAGAGCTCCAAAACTTGAGGTATGTAGAAATGTTCCCTGCAAGTCAAAAACCAGGGCTTCAACCCTGCTGACGAGCTGCCATCGGCTCGTCATGCATGTCAACGAAGTCCGTCCCGTAGCCTTTGTCGCTAAGGTTTTGTTGTGTTGTTTGCGTCGTCCACATTGACATTTCGGATCGTATTTCAGCTCGAACACGTACGACGTACTTGAGAAGTTGACGTTTTGAGTTAAAAACAAGAAAAAGTAGTGAAATTATACTATTACAGTTTGTTTCATAGTTTGTTTATGTAGCCTCCCGAGTAGCTGAAAGTCAGCTGTTGTAGCTTCTGGAGG